>NC_081342.1:32287188-32304524 GCF_029784015.1 Lycium ferocissimum | reverse complement strand
CCATTCTCACAATCCGAGCATGTCTATGATTCGCGTTTGTCTTTTGGTACTCGTATGTTGATGTGAGAAAATATTGGTTTTGATGTTGTTGGAAAAATTGATTTTAAAGTTGCACAAAACTTGGTTTTCAAAAGAGTCTTATTCTTAAACGATGTTGAAACTACGAACGCTCATAACTTTCGACCAAGGGCTCGGATTGCCTCGATATCGTCGTGGAGGTTGTATGACGTGTGATGAGTATGTTTTCCATAGGCGGGCCCGGCCGGGTTGACACTCGTCCGTGGGTCCCGCGACCTTCCTTGTACCTTCGATGACGTTTGAGAGAGTTTGGTATGACGATTTTCCCGACTCCCAAGTACGGTCATTTTACTTACTTTTTGAACCTATGATAATGATTTTATGCATATGGTTACTCACGACTCGCCGTGCGGTTTGTTGGTACATCGTTCGCCGGTCGGCCGGTTTCTTGTCGTCGTGCGCACTATGATATATTCTCGGTGTTATGCTGTGTTACGGTTCCCGAGACCTCGCCATGTGGCCGGGTTCCGTTTATGGAGTTATGCCGTGATATGTCTTATGACGGGTCAGGATGATGTGTTGCGTTCGGGGTTGTACGGAGATTTGAAACCTTTCGGTGTTATGCCGGTTATGGCGCCATCGACGGGCGGGCGACCATATTTTCTTCGTGCCCTTTTGCATGCTTTCTATTTTAAAAATAAACATTTGACATTTTGGAAATGTACTTACTTTCGGTATTTCCGTTTCGAGTGTGACTCGCTTATTTACCGTATTTTCTGCTTTGCATACTCGCACATATTTCGTATCGACCCCCTTTCTTCGGCCGCGTTTCATGCCCGCAGTACGACGACAGCTTTGGCGACCCGCCGCTTAGGGAGACCTATCCGTCGTGTTGGAGTGCTCCTTTTATCTCGGAGCCTACATCTTGGTACATACTCGTTCGTTGCATATATGTGTGTGTGTGTTCAGGGGTACGGCAGGGCCCTGTCCCGTCATATGGTTCTGTTGGTTTGTTTAGAGGCCTGTAGACGTATATGTGGGTTATGTGCCTATCCGGTACAGATGGGTTTGTATATTATATGTTTGGGGCCAGTGCGCCATCGGACAGCCTTGTCGGCTTTCGATATATGTATATATATGTGTTTGAGTTTGAGATGTGTTTGAAGCAGCGTTTGATATTCATATGTGCATAAGCCAGCTGTGTGTGATTCGGGTTTGACGAATGCGTTTGGGTGCCCAACTCGGGCACTAGTCACGGCCTACGGGGTTGGGTCGTGACAGTATGACATGATGAGTTCACAAAAGATGCTTTTACAGAGTGCCATATTGTTTTTAGTTTCAGTCTGATTATATCTAGCGGGTCGTATACGGGTGCCCAGCTTGGGCACTAGTCATGGCCCATCGGTTTGGGTCGTGACATAATAAGTCAAGTTCTTTCCTCTATCCGAATAATACCCAATAAGTGAGGGATAGCAGTTTCACAATCATGATAGGTCGATTAAGTATCAAGCCTAATATCACACACGTGGAAACAGACAAATAGATCACAACAAGACAACAAGCCATAATCAAACAACAGTACCAACCTAAGTTATCCATCCCAACTTTATACTCGAAGGTGTAACATACTTTCTGAGACAATCACTAACTCTACATATGCTTCGCTAACCGAAGTCTAACCATAAGGCAAGCCGTAACCTACCTGGCAGCCGAATAGAAGCCACGAACAATCACACCTTTGCCTTGCCCTTTCGTAGCACCTCCAAATACTCAAAGTCTCATAATCGAGTTCTAGATTAGAAAGAAGGAATAACACCCATATTGCTATACTTATCTTACGAATCAAATTCAACTATGGAGAAAGGGGGAAACGGGCCCACAAGGGTAAAACAGACATTTTGAAAGTGAAATAAGCAATTCAATATTCTAGGAGTTCAATCCTACTAATCAATTGCTAAAATAACTCCAGAATGGGTCAATTTCTTTATTCAAGTGAAAACCCCCAATTTGGATATAAATCCTAACTTTCCAAAGATCCAATTTCATCAACATAAATGGAAGATACAAGCCTATTAGCTATGAAATCATCAAATTCTATGATTAGATTAGCCAAATCACCAACAATTTCCATTTAGAAAGACTAGAACTCATTTTATGAAATAATCAACGAAACCCATCTTTTCTCTTAGATTCTAATGGATTTCTAGCATGGATTCAAGCTTAGGGAAGATAGGGTGATGAATTCTTGGTTAAGAGACTTTCCACAAGAGAGAATCAGCCAAGAATTCTTTAATTCGCCTAAAAAATGCTTTGGAAGTAATAAATGAAGTGATAGAGAGTGAAGGGTTTTCACCTAGCATTTATTATATTGTGAAACACGTCACCTCGCTGCAGCGGTCACGAGTCCACTACAGCGGGCTCGAGCCAGCCAGACCAGTTCCCGCTGTCATGCATCCGCCATAGCGGATTCTTGTTCGCTGTGGCGCCCCTCTCGCTTTCCTCTACTGAGCTATAGCGGGTCCGCTATGGCAGATCTGGTGTCGCTACAGTAGACACCAAATTTTTTTGTTTTTTCACAAACACAATCTTGAAATTCGACCAACACCCGCGACCTCCCATATACGAACCAGACATGCATTCACACATAAAAACATGCTACGTACTCACTCGGGGTCTCAGAATTCCCAACAGAGGTTTGTTTGACTGGGTCAACACCCAATGGCCAAATATTAACTTTCCAATCAATAATTCGAAATGCTCCCAAGTGCCTTGGGAACCGAACCGAACACCCCACTAAGTCACAAAAGACCCTTCAGACCTCTCGAAATTGATCAAATTTCAAAAAAGACCCGTTTATCCAAAAGTCCACTATGGGTCAAAACATTTTTCACTTTAAGGCTCTATTTCACAAAAGTCATCATAACTCTTGTGCGATCATCTCAGAAACTGTGCCACCTATCCCCGTGGGTCAAAATCATACTAACAGGGATCGGGGAAGGGTCAACAGGAGTAAATGGGTCAAAAGTATAGTAATTATTGAATGGGTTGTTACATCAGATACCAATTAAACAATCATTCGTCCTCGAATGAAAAAGAGAGTACGAAAGCTGACGGTAACCAAGGAATCTTTAATACAATAACACAGAAGCCTCCACGGCACGAAGTTCACCAAAATCATTGCCCGTTCAACTTATCTGTCAAAACTTCCTTTAACGTAGCCAAAAGACCCAATTTCCATATTCCCATACTCGAATTTTCCTCACAACTGATTCCTGAATAAAAGAACTACTTTTGCCAGAATTCTCTGATTCGATATAACTATACCCTGAATGCGATCAATAGGTCCCACAAACATTTCTCAAGACAATACAAACCTTTAGATATAGACACAACAATAGCCCACTTTGAACCGGTAAAATATTCTGATTCCGCTAATGTCACGGCCCAAACCGGAGGGCCGCGACTGACACCCAAGACCCTACTCGGCTGAGTGCCATGCTACTATTCCATCCAGGAGTCACACCCTTTTGTGAACCTTTAATCTACGAAATGACGCTTCCGTCAGGTAAAACAACTTTTCAATAAAACTCTTTCATCAAATCAGGGACTTCTCCCTTATCGTTAATTCAAAGAAAACCCTTAGTCACAATAAAATCTTAAAAAAAATAAAGCATAAAAAACACATCGACCTATATGGTCACTTTACACAACTGTAGACATCTCGACGCACTATCGACAGGACACTGTCTGCAAAAGTCTCTAACATACACGAGATACCATAACATAAGTACTCTGACTCCGCAACACTCCGAACTGAGATGGAGCTCACCAATCCAGCTGATAGCCTGGGAACATCCTATAGCCAATGTCTTCTACTCATCTATATACACCTCCATGGCATGAAACGCAGCGCCTCCAGGCAAAGGGACGTCGCACGAATAATGTACCGAGTATGTATGCGTAACCGAAATAATATATCTCGACTCGATGATAAAAGAGTAAATGTACTCAATCACACCGTAACCAACTCGATAAACATGTATGTGCATATGAACCTTTGATGTATATATATATATATAAGCGTAACCGAAACAATATATCTCGACTCGGATGATAAAAGAGTAAATGTACTCAATCCGTACCTCGTAACCAACTCGATAAACATGTATGTACATATGAACTTTTATATATATATATATATATATATATATATATATATATATATATATATATATATATATATATATGCATGCCTTTTCCTTGCTCGCAGCCCCTTCGGGCATACTGGCCCCTTTGGGCATCATAATCATCGTATACCAGCTAATTAGGTGGTTTGCGTATATAACGCCTTAGCCCTTTTTCCCTTCCCCATGAAATGATGTCCTGCATGTATATAAATATGCAAATGCATGAAAATCATTGAAAACCATCAAAAGACTCCCTTCGGAGAAACTTTAGTTCAAAACGGGAACTTCTTCCCTTTTCTTAAAATGGGAACTTCTTCCCCTTTTCATTTGTCTCCTTCGAGACTCAAAAATCAAATGTGAAATGCATAGGAATAAGAAAACCTTAAGAATGTCCCCTTCGGGAATTATACATCGTTATGAAATCGTACAACTTATGGATGCCCTTTCGGGACTTAAGAAGTCAAGGAACTCAGGATATCTTACATCTAGGAGTGGATTTATTATGGATAACATTACGCTTCGCACTTGTCATAGATCATGCCAAAAAGAAGAAAAGGATAGCCTTAGCATACCTGATTGATCTCCTACGAATTAACGCTTATTCTCCCGAACTTGCAAATCTACATTCAAGAGAAATTATACTACCGTTTGACTTATCACCATATGCTTATCTCAAGTCCTTAAACCAAACTCCTTTAGAATCTGCCAAAATTCGGGCAAAGATCTCTCCTGTTTATATGCCTAGCCCGAAATCGCAATCTAGCAACCAACAACAACAACAACAATGTCAACATCAATAACATCATTTCCAACACCAATATGTGCCATGAAACAGCCCACTCGCTATTTTCCAACTTCCATGACTAACTAACTTACTATACAATTATTTAACGACTTTATCTTCGTAAATAAGCCTTAAATAATACTAAAAGAGAAAGATTCATACCTTTTTCCTGTCCAAACGATAATATCTTCAAGATTCCACCTTGAATCCATGCGAAAATCCACCGCAGAACAATTCTAGAATCACATCCATGCGTTATCCGAACCTAAACTACTACTCCGCTACTTGAACATTGCTCACTTTTAGATTCCCTCACTCCCTCTTTTGATTTTTCTGGGCAAAATCTGATGAAAGAGGGGGTTATTACCCTTTATATAGTGGTCAAATTCGGGTCAGGTCACTGTAGCAAGGGTTTCTGCTTTGTCAGCCGAACTTGTAATGTCCATAATTGTCACGACCCAACTCCGTAGGCCGCGACTCGTACCCTAGCTGGGCACTTACACGTACCTTACCCTAAATTAGCAAAATATTAAAAGTAAACGAAAACAATAATTTAATCAGGTCAAGCAGATATAGCGCACGAAGACCGATAAGGTCACATAAAAGATATAGATAAGCTATAATCGTACGCAAAACTCACGAACATATACAAACCCACACCACATGTCTACGGACCTCTACGGAACAAAACGTAATCATATGACGGACGGGCCCCGTCGTACCTTAATAAATATGTACAAATGTACGAAAAAGTCTATACCAAAATATGGGCTCCGGACAAGGAGCGCTTCAAGCAACCGAGCAAATAACCTAAGCGGCGAATCAACAACTCGTACGTTCGTACCTGCGTGGCACGAAACGCGCCCCCGAAGAAAGGGGGGGTCGACGGAAAATGTACTGAATATGTAAAGCAGAGACTGTAATAAGTAAAACTAAAATCAGAAGGAATGTGCAGAAAGCAAACGAGGTGCATAGGTAATCAAAAATGCGTATCAGCAATCATAAGTAAGGCATGCAGAAAACATATGCAAAGCCGGCCCCGCTATGGGGCTCGGTGAACAGAACAGAGGCGCTCCCTTCTGTCCCGCGCCCAAACACATCATACTTCAGAGCAGGGAATATCTCCGAAACAGATCGTAACATACCAAGTGGCCACATCACATCACATAATCAGATATCAAATATATGTACATGGCACATCATACTTCGGACCCATGTACATGTCATACCGCCCTCACACCGAGGCACGGCGAACAATGCAGAGGAAAGCGCTTGAGAACATATCCTGGCCCGGGCTCAGTGTGGGAAATATTGAGGCATCCACGAGTGGAGTAGTGAGAAACTAATGCAATAAAATGACATGCATATTTCCAGAGACTCGATGAAGCATATCAAATGACAAATCGAATCAATGAAATCGGACGGAGTCATAGTGCGTACCTGTCGACATCACGGAGAGTTAAGTCGGAACGGAACGTTCGGATTCGTGATACATATCGGAACACATCATAGGACTTAACGGAATATTTTAAACAATTTTTAAGTAGTAAATAGAGGAGTAGCTAAAACGTTTCCTTTAAAACCGCTCGAAGATAAGTCATAATTGCAAAAGGATAGAATCGGAAATAGTGGGCCCACCTCGGGTCAACCGAGGGGGTGGACACAAATTATGTACAATAGGCTTCATGGAGTCGCTTATGAAAGTTCTTGAAGTAATCGGGTTTTACTTACAAAAGTTTTAGGCGTTTAAGCACTTTCTTAACTACTTACAACTTAACTAATTCAATTCTACCGAAAGAAAGGGACAATTTCAAACGTGGATTACAAAGAGTAGAGTTGTCCCCGAAGTACGAATTCAAGCCTAGTATACCTAGGACGTGCCAAGAGGAGGAAAACGAAGCTTTACATACCTTTTGCGCCTTTTACGCTCTCCAAAACTCCGATCCCGTTTCGTCAAAAATGCGCAAATGGTCACTTTTGCCGCTTACTATTCATGCAAGTTGACTTTTCCAATTTTTGGTTTCTATTTGGCTACCGAAATTTCGGCAACACTCCCCTATAAATACGACATCCCCGAGATTTAACTCGGCTCAAAACAATCAACAACAACCCAACAACCATTTCAACAACATTAACAATTCATTTAAAATACATTATAATGCTAATAACTCTTCTCCCAATATCCAACAACACTCCATTTATGTTCAATTCAACTTCGTACATTCAAACTAACATCGATGCTTACATGTTCAAATAATAATCCGAAGCCATTCAAGTACGTTTTAAGAACATCCCAAGGGATCCATACAATATTCAAAACGACTCAAACACGAAGTTACCTTACCCGAAATCCATCAACTACATTAGGGACTTCAACAACACATTTCCTCTTTCCAAATTCATAACTACATCAACAAACCATACCTTAACATCATTATTCCTACAAATTCAAGAACTACATTATGACCATATAAATTCTTAAATCAGCCCACACGGTCTTAGCTTCAAATTGGAATCATTAGCCATCATTTTTACATCATATAACACATGACAACAACAACCAAAATACCATATAACATTAGACTACCATGGCTGCCCCAAGACTGTCTATACACGGCCAACTCCCAATCTTCAAGGTTTCATGATTTCCATCCATTTCAACACATTACAACAACACACATAACAAGCTAAATACAATTAGTTCATTGCTCATAACATACAACACACCTACACGGCCTAGCACACTCACACGGCCACCACTTCAACCTCCATATTTCCATAATTTTCATTCATTTCCATACTTCACAACACATACAAACCATCTATAACATATGAAATATAAGATTAAACCATACCTCTTTCACTTGATTCTTCAAGTTGGCTAGGCTTGCTTTTGAACCAATCTTTGTTCTTACTAATCCAACAACCCTTCCATGTTGTTAAGCACCTTCTAAAGAGTAGAATTACTTGGAACAACAATTTTTTTGGATCACTTTTTCTCTCCTTACTCGGCTGCTCTCTTGGCCGAATGGCTTGGTTGAGTTCTCTCCAAGCTTCTCAATTTTTCTCCAATCTTCTAAGTGTTGAAAATGATGAACATGTGAGGAATTAATTCATCTTAATGCTTCATATAATAAGCATCCATGTGGCCATGGCCCACAACTTAGGTGGCCGGCCACATGGCCAAATTTTTCATGAAATTACAACTTTTTAAAATTCATTTTGGCCCCCCAAATTTTCCATATGATGCCTAACTTTCCATAACCCAATTTTAATACCAAACTCCATAATATCTCACGCCAATGAAATCATAACGGTTCGTACTTGAAACAAATCGTGGTTAAAACCTTTACTTTATATCCCGGAACCCTCTTGTCCTTAACTTTCCGCAATTAGTCCGGAATGTCCCGACGTACGAAAGTGTTACACCCCGTATTTCGTACGTTGGAATATTCTAAGTTGGTTGCGACGAGGTATGGACAAGACTTTTAATTTCCGGTTTTGTTGATTTTGTCTCAATGCATAAGTGCATATTCATCCTTTGTTGGTATGAAGTGTTAAGGGTAAGATTGGAATAAGGAAAAATTAGAGAATGAAAGTTGGAAAAATTTGGGACCAAAAAATGAATTATGAAAAGTTGGCCATTATTTGCAAATGGCCCTAGGTGGCCGGCCATGTGTGAGTGTGTGTGGGCCATAGGGCCATGTGTTAAATTATATATGTGTGTATAAGATGACTTAGTCATCTTTATCACTTTGTTGCCTTAAGGAAAAATCAAGAAACATGGAGAAAGATGAAGAGAGAGAAACGGCCAAGGGAGAAAAAAATGGAAGATCAAAAATTGACCATGGAAAATTATTTTCTTCTTGTTTTCCTACTAATTGAGGGTGCTTAATAACGTGGAGTCGTTGTTTCAAGCGTTGGACTACTCGTTTTCATCCTTGGCCAACTTTGAACAAGTTGAGGAATTGTGAAGAAAGGTAAGTTGTAATCTTGTTTTATGAGTTATGGAAGGCTTATGTGTATTGTAGTATGTTAATATGGATGAAATTTATGAAAGTATGGATGTTAGAGTTGTGTTGTGAAAGTTGAAGGTTGGTCGTGTGTTGTGTGTATGGTGTGATGATAGTGATTTAGTTGTATGCAACATGTTTGTGTGTTGTTGTGATGTGTAGAAGATGAATGAAACTCATGGAATGTTGTTTATTGTGTTGGCTCTAAAATAGGGGTCTGCTTGGTGTGCATGAAATGAATTAATGTTATCTTGTATTTTGGTTGTCGTCGACATGAATTCTATGACATAAAATGAAGGTTAATGATCCAAGTTGAAGCTATGATTGTTGTGGGCTGTTTTGTAGGTAAATATGATTTTTATATGTTCTTTTACAATTGTGAAGATCATGTTGTAATGTATGGGATTGTGGATGAAGCGTATGAATTTGAAGGAAAGAAATGTGTTGTTGATTGTTTGCTTGTATTTAGAGGGATTCGGGTGGTATGATACATTGGATGGGCTGATTTGAATGTTTTGCGAATGGCTTGGAACGCTCTTAAATCGTAATTGAATGGCCTCGGATTGATACTTGAATGTAGAATCAATGATGTTGACTTGATTGCATAAGGTTCAATTGAATGAATGGAATGTTGTTGAACTACGGGGAAAGGGATTATCAATGATAGAATGCGTTTGAAATTATTTATTAATGTTGTTGAAATTGTTGTTGGTTCGGTTGTTGTCGATAATCGGCCGAGTTAAATTCTCGGGTTGATGGATTTATAAGGGAAATGCTGCCCAAAATTTCGTAGAAAAAGTAATGGTTTGGAATTGGATTCTTTAGCGCGTATGACTAATGTTCGATGCCTATCGATGTTATTGTAGATTTTGAGCAGCCGAGGTTTGAGTTTGGATTAGCCTAGGAAGCAAACCAGGTATGTGAACTTACCCTTCTCTTCTTTTTGGCATGTCTTAGACGGAATTAAGGTATAACATGATATGTACCTCGGGGAAATTCCATTCGTAAATCTCGAATATATTTGTGAATCGTATTTGCTTGTGCTGTTGGCATCCTTAGTATAGTTAAGCTGTGGTTTGTATGTCTTCGATATGGTTGAGTTTGGAATGTTGTGTAAGCAATTCGTATAAGTTCCTTGATGTTCGTATCTTTAACGCGGCTGAGTTATGACCCTTATGTCTTTTGTAGGATTAAACTTTTAAGGTTTCAAAAGAGTTCTATTTTCAAAAGAATCTTGTTTTCAAAAGAGACTCGTTCTAAAACGACCTTGAAACTACGAACGTCCGTAACTTTTGCATACGACCTCGAAACGCCCCAAAACATAATATGTAAGTTCATAAGACATCACTCTCCCCTACCCCTCGTAGTCGGGCTCGGACGGGGGTCGGCACCCGTCCGTGGGGCCCGCGGCCTTTCTATGCCACCTTTATGGATTTTTCGAAAAATTTAATATTTTATTCACTATGATTATTTATTTTTTTCTGTCGAGTTGGAAATAAGGATTTTATGTCCATGATTTTGATACGTAACAACGGTTTCTGAAGTTTAGTTTAATATTCCCCGAGCGAGATTCGGGGAGGAAACTCTTTTTGCCTATGGTTTTGGATTTTCAAAAAGAGGGTTCGTTTTGATCATTCGATCGAGTCCGTGACGATGTCCGACGTGCGCGTGGTTACTTACGATCTGTTCGTGTGTGTCCGTGTTACCTCTTTCACCGATCCCGGCCGGTATATGATCGTGCGCACTATGATATATTCTGGGTTATCTTGTGTTACGGCTTCCCGAGACCCTCGCCATGTGGCCGGGTTCCGTTTTATGAAGTTATGCCGTGATATGGCTTATGATGTGTTGCGATGATGTGTTGTGTTCGGGGATACGGAGATTTGAAATCTTCTCGGTGTTATGCCGTGTTGTGGCGCGGCCAGATAGGGTGGCGACCACGTTCGTCCGCGGTCCTATGGACCGCATTTGATATGCGAGGATGTGTGATGAGTTTGTTCTCCGATGATGAGTTTGATCACCGGTGATGAGGCGGTGTCCCACATCGGGCATCGTCATTCCATATGACGGATTACGATGCGTTCGATATGAGTATGCATGATTTGTGTGTCGGATGTAAGTACTTAGATAGTCGGGTTATTACGACTTCACTTTCTCGTACTTCCTACTTTAGTTATGACCTCGTTTGATGTATGCTATGCTTTACATGCTCGCACATATTTCAGACCGACCCCTTTCTTCGGGGTCGCATTTCATGCCACGCAGTACCCACGGATGAGTCGGTGATGCTGAGCGGTAAGATGCTCCACCGGATAGGCGAGCTCCATTTCCTCCGTGAGTCGTCGCCGAGTCGAGTGCTTTGTATGGTGTTCGAAGTTATGATAGAGACTTTGCGTACGTTGTCGCAGTGTATGATATGTCGGTCCGTTTGTGTAAGCGGCCACGTAAGCCTGTGTTTGTATGCATTATGCTATCGATGTGTTTGGCAAGCGGCTATATAAGCCGAAGTGTCGTCATGCCTTATATTATAGATTTTATACTATTGCAAATTTTATTTGGTTTGAAAAAAAAACGAAAGGCATGTTTGTTTTCTCGAAAAATTTTCATTACGTGCGTATGTTATGTTTTGTGGGTCCGCCTTTGGGTATGGACATTACGATAGTCACGGTTCGCCGGCCCTGATAAGGGTCGGTGCCCATCACACCCTATCGAAATCGGGGGTGACAAAAGTGGTATCAAAGCAGTCTCCCTAGGGGGTTGTCTCGCAGTCGTGTCCGTAGAGTCTTGTTTATGGTGTGTTGCGCGCCACATTTATAAACGCGAGGCTACGGGTATTTAGGATGGTTACTCTTCTTTCATATCCGAGATCGTGCCGTAGCCAAGTCACAGAGATGGGACTCCTTACCCCATTTGTGATTGCGTTGTACCGAAGAATGACCGACAAAGAGGGAAGTAAGTGACGATGTTGGAAGTCACGAAGTGCGCAGGTAAGTAAAGGTTTGAAAGATGTATGTTGGCAAGGATATGGGACTCACGATTGAAATACGAGTTGGAGCCTAAAGGGGGAAAAAACAAGAAAGTGTATCGTGCACCGTTTCGAGTTGGACACACGAGGTAAGTTTATCATTTTCGTACGTTGTTGATGTTGGGAGCCCCGCGAGGCCGTGATATGATATAATATGCATATATGTATGTTGGCCCCGTGAGACATTGTTGGTATTTCCTGTGCGTGTGTTTTGAGGTAGTAAGAAGTATAGAGAAAACTCCCGAAATTTTCCGCGTAAATGGAAAAGAGAATAAGACGTGTGTTTTGTAATACGACTTGAAAGGTCGTGCTTCGTAGTAAGAGTGAGATTAAGACAAAGTAAGAAGGAAAAGGTTAACCCGAAATCCTTATGATGTTTTACGAGACTAGTCAACATTCGAGGACGAATGTTCTAAAGGGGGAAAGGATGTTACACCCCGTATTTCGTACGTTGGAATATTCTAAGTTGGTTGCGACGAGGTATGGACAAGACTTTTAATTTCCGGTTTTGTTGATTTTGTCTCAATGCATAAGTGCATATTCATCCTTTGTTGGTATGAAGTGTTAAGGGTAAGATTGGAATAAGGAAAAATTAGAGAATGAAAGTTGGAAAAATTTGGGACCAAAAAATGAATTATGAAAAGTTGGCTATTATTTGCAAATGGCCCTAGGTGGCCGGCCATGTGTGAGTGTGTGTGGCCATAGGGCCATGTGTTAAATTATATATGTGTGTATAAGATGACTTAGTCATCTTTATCACTTTGTTGCCTTAAGGAAAAATCAAGAAACATGAGAAAGATGAAGAGAGGAGAACGGCCAAGGGAGAAAAATGGAAGATCAAAAATTGACCATGGAAAATTATTTTTTCTTGTTTTCCTACTAATCGGAGGGTGCTTAATAACGTGGAGTCGTTGTTTCAAGCGTTGGACTACTCGTTTTCATCCTTGGCCAACTTTGAACAAGTTGAGGAATTGTGAAGAAAGGTAAGTTGTAATCTTGTTTTATGAGTTATGGAAGGCTTATGTGTATTGTAGTATGTTAATATGGATGAAATTTATGAAAGTATGGATGTTAGAGTTGTGTTGTGAAAGTTGAAGGTTGGTCGTGTGTTGTGTGTATGGTGTGATGATAGTGATTTAGTTGTATGCAACATGTTTGTGTGTTGTTGTGATGTGTAGAAGATGAATGAAACTCACATGGAATGTTGTTTATTGTGTTGGCGAAAATAGGGGCTGCTTGGTGTGCATGAAATGAATTAATGTTATCTTGTATTTTGGTTGTCGTCGACATGAATTCTATGACATAAAATGAAGGTTAATGATCCAAGTTGAAGCTATGATTGTAATGCTTTGTAGGTAAATATGATTTTTATATGTTCTTTTACAATTGTGAAGATCATGTTGTAATGTATGGGATTGTGGATGAGTTGGTGTATGAATTAAGGAAAGAAATGTGTTGTTGATTGTTTGCTTGTATTTAGAGGATTCGGTGGCATGATACATTGGATGATTGATTTGAATGTTTTGCGAATGGCTTGGAACGCTCTTAAATCGTAATTGAATGGCCTCGGATTGATACTTGAATGTAGAATCAATGATGTTGACTTGATTGCATAAGGTTCAATCAATGAATGGAATGTTGTTGAACTACGGGGAAAGGGATTATCAATGATAGAATGCGTTTGAAATTATTTATTAATGTTATTTGAAATTGTTGTTGGTTCGGTTGTTGTCGATAATCGGCCGAGTTAAATTCTCGGGGTTGATGGATTTATAAGGGAAATGCTTTAAAATTTCGTAGAAAAAGTAATGGTTTGGAATTGGATTCTTTAGCGCGTATGACTAATGTTCGATGCCTATCGATGTTATTGTGAGATTTTTTGAGAGCACGAGGTTGAGTTTGGATTGGCCTAGGAAGCAAACCGTATGTGAACTTACCCTTCTCTTCTTTTTGGCATGTCTTAGACGGAATTAAGGTATAACATGATATGTACCTCAGGGAAATTCCATTCGTAAATCTCGAATATATTTGTGAATCGTATTTGCTTGTCTTGTTGGCATCCTTAGTATGTTGTCGTGGTTTGTATGTCTTCGATATGGTTGAGTTTGGAATGTTGTGTAAGCAATTCGTATAAGTTCCTTGATGTTCGTATCTTTAACGCGGGCCGAGTTATGACCCTTATGTCTTTTGTAGGATTAAACTTTTAAGGTTTCAAAAGAGTTCTATTTTCAAAAGAATCTTGTTTTCAAAAGAGACTCGTTTTAAAAACGACCTTGAAACTACGAACGTCCGTAACTTTTGCATACGACCTCGAAACGCCCCAAAACATAATATGTAAGTTCATAAGACATCACTCTCCCCTACCCCTCGTAGTCGGGCTCGGACGGGGGTCGGCACCCGTCCGTGGGGCCCGCGGCCTTTCTATGCCACCTTTATGGATTTTTCGAAAATTTAATATTTTATTCACTATGATTATTTATTTTTTTCTGTCGAGTTGGAAATAAGGATTTTATGTCCATGATTTTGATACGTAACAACGGTTTCTGAAGTTTAGTTTAATATTCCCCGAGCGAGATTCGGGAGGAAACTTGTTTTGCCTATGGTTTTGGATTTTCAAAAAGTAGGTCTGCTTTGATCATTCGATCAGTCCGTGATGATGTCTCGACGTGCGTGTGGTTACTTACGATCCGTTCGTGCGTTCGTGTTACCTCTTTTTTCACCGGATCCCGGCCGGTATACGATCGTGCGCACTATGATATATTCGTTGCGTCGTGTTACGGCTCGAGACCTCGCCATGGGGCCGGGTTCCGTTATGAAGTTATGCCGTGATATGGCTTATGATGTGTTGCGCGATGATGTCGTGTTCGGGACACGGAGATTTGAAATCTTCTCGGGAGCAGGCCGTGTTGTGGCGCCAGATAGCGTGGCGACCACGTTCGTCCGCACGGTCCCATGGACCGCATTTGATAATGTGAGGACGTGTGACGAGTTTGTTCTCCGATGACGAGTTTGATCACCGGTGATGAGGGCAGTGTCCCACATCGGTCGTCATTCCATATGACGGATTACGATGCGTTCGATATGAGTATGCATGATTTGTGTGCTTCGGACGTAAGTACTTAGATAAGCAAGTATACGACTTCACTTTCTTCGTACCCCTACTTTAGTTATGACCTCGTTGATGTATGCTATGCTTTACATGCTCGCACATATTTCGCATCGACCCCTTTCTTTCGGGGCTGCGTTTCATGCCACGCAGAAAACCCACGGATGAGTCGGTGATGCTGTGCGAAGATGCTCCTGCACTGGATAAAGTAGCTCCATTTCCTCGAAAGCCGCCGAGTCGTAGTGCTTTGATGGTGTTCGGTTATGATAGAGACTCCTGCGGTACAAAGCTGTCGAGTGTATGATACACGCCGGTCCGTTTTGGTAAGCGGCTACGTAAGCCGGTGTGTTTGTATGCATTATGCTATCGATGTGTTTGGCAAGCGGCCATATAAGCCGGGCGCTCGCTGTGCCTTTTATATTATAGATTTTATACTATTGCAAATTTTATTTGGTTTGAAAAAAAAACGAAAGGCATGTTTGTTTTCTGAAAATTTTCATTACGTGCGTATGTTATGTTTGTGGGTCCAGCTTTTTGGGTATGGACATTACGATAGTCAGCGGGTTCGCTCGGCCCTAGATAAGGGTCGGGTGCCCATCATACCCTATCGGAAATTGGGGTGTGACAGAAAGTGCGGGATATAACATCCTTCCCCCCTTTATAACATTCGTCCGAATGTTCAATTAGTCTTACAAGGTCTTATAAGATCTCGGGGCTATCATTATTACTATAGCTATGTACCCCCGCCTACCACTTATTCCTCCTTCTCCACTTTCTCTTCAAATATATTCAAGTCCTTGCTTCTCCGCTATTATTCTCGCCATAGCACCCAACACACATCACATCTTCGGCACGCAACCTTCTTACCCTACGAGTATTGTAATGAAGTTCAATACCTTCCGAGTCGAGCTTCTCCTTTTTATCGAATCTTGTTACACCCTTCGTGAGTAATGTCTTCAAGTATTTCTACATGTGAAATTCACTCTCCTTGATAGCCCGCTAGTTTCGATTACCTTACTTATTTCACCTTATAATTCCCTTTATTCAACTTGCGCATTCCAAACATATCGCCCGTTGTCACTTCACTTTTTGCCGTATTCATTCTTTCTCGCGAGCGTTCACCTTTTGGGGGCGTACTTAATATAATTCCCGTTATACTTTACCCTATGCCTAAGTTTCTAGTTTCAATCCAAATATCTTTTGATTCCGATGTTCCGTCCTCCGACCTTCCACCTACTTATGTTCTTTCCTTTCCAACTATCATTGCATTCGAACTTTCCAAACTTAACCCGTGGTAAAATAACATCAACTTGTCTTATAACATTATGCCAATAATCGTACTATTTCCCACTTAAGCTTTGCTACCCCGTCCGCTTAAGGCCTTCTCTATACCGCCCCGAGAGTTGCCGGATACACATATCCGCTCGATATAATCATATACGGGACACACACTTACGCGTACACGTAGTCGCTATCGTCTCACTTGCATAATATTTCCAAACACCGCTCGAACTCACCTCGATTCCAAAATCGTGACACATCTCCCTCTTCCTTACCGGGTCAATTTGCCTCGTTCTACGTGACCTCCTAAACATTCGTCCACTCGCATATTCCAAGTCCCTTTTGACTACCTAGCTTCCCATTCGCTTCTTTTGGCTGAAGTTGTAAAGTTTTTAAACTTCCCAGCAGTGGTCACCCATCGTGAAATTTCCTCACCCTAGCACGCTTAACTTTGAATCTTCGTCAATACAATACTTTAATACCGGTATATTCGCTCGTTCTCTCCACTACATGACCTCCGTCATGTAATTTGGGGTAAAGTAAAGTCCCGACAGTTTTCGGACGCCCTCGTGACACAATTACAATTTTACCCTTCTTGATCCCCCCGTGTTCACTTTTTTATCTACGGACACAACTACCTTCCGTCCGACTCCCGCATCCACTATAATAGTGAACACACCTTAATTATTCCGATTTACGAATATTTGACTATCGACCCTTACCAACCGTTTACCGCCATTACGTAAATGCTATGTAACAAATACACACATATATAGAACAAATTTCAATAAATACTCGTATACCGTGGACGAGCCGGCCTCTCGATCTAGTAGGCTATAGAGCGAAGGGTACCCTCTCGCTATCCCCTCGCCCGAATCGAGAGTATAGGTAGTCCGACGACTCCCCGGTTCACCGATGACCG
>NC_081342.1:32272183-32287088 GCF_029784015.1 Lycium ferocissimum | reverse complement strand
TGTTATGTTTTTTTGGGCGGGCCCACCAGGTACTTGTTGGGTTTGCTGTGTATACGATGAGATTTTGTACGCTTATGATATATGTTTGCTATTTTGCGACAATCAAGCCATATATGATTATGTATGATTATGCATGGTAGTAAGTAAATTCTCAGAGTATTAGGTGCGTACTAGTGTCCAACTTCGACACTAGTCACGGCCTACGGGGTCAGTCGATAATACATGGGTGACCGAGTACTGTTTGTGAAAGGCCTAGGGCCACATTTTATGGATAGATGCTTGACCGCGTCCCTTCAGGACAACATGGATATCTCACGTATTCAAGACCATGCTCAAAATTTAGAAGAAAGCCTACAACAACAAAGAAGTGAGTACGATGAGGGCACAAAGAAGAGGCTAGGTCTTCTCGGTCCGATGAACGAGTATGTAGGTGGCAATGCATGCCAGCCTTCTAGAAATCTCGAGCTATTCTATGACTAGTGCGCCTCCACGGTATTCTACTGGGTGAGATTTGATAGATCTACTCATCCCGGGCCGAGTCGCAGCTTTGGGATCCAGTTTAGAGGTGATTCGGGTCGTGCGAGGCCACCCGTACCACGATGTTCCCACAAGGAAGCTTACACAGGGGGTCAGCCGCGCATTGGGTTCGCAGGTTTGCTATTCATGTGGCTTCCGCTAGGCCATAATACGAGATTGCCCCTCGCTTAGTGGCGCAGGTAGGACCCGCCCTTCGTGGTCGGTAGCCGGAACTTCAAAGATTCATACCTTATGGCCGGCTCGCTACGCGTTAGGCGGCCATGGCAGGTAAAGGTGGCAGTCCGTTCTAGCGGTGTCCTCGAAAGACCGTATTTATGCTTTGGCCGGACGCCAAGATCTTCGAGTCTTCTCCGATGTTGTCACAAGTATATTACTTCCGACTCTCCCTTCATGATGTATATGCTTTGATAGATCCTAGCTCCACATTGTCATATGTTACTCTCGCATATTGCGAGCCGCTTAGAATCAAACCGGAGTCGATTAAACCTTTTGTGTTGTCCACACCTGCGTCAGGTGAACCTGGTAATAGCTAGCCGAGTATATAGAAATTGTGTAATTGTGATTTGTAATCGTCGCACTATGATTGACTTGCACGAGTTAAAAATGGTGGATTTTGATGTTATTACGGGCATGGATTGGTGGCTTCTTGCTACACCAATGTCGATTGTAGAATGAAAAAATGGTTGCTTTCCGCTTCTCGGGAGAACTAGTTTTAGAGTAGAAAGGAAATACGGCGTCACCAAAGGGTAGGTTTATTTTCAATCTAAAGGTAAGGAAAATGATTACAAAAGGTTGCATTTATCATCTAGTGCGAGTTCAAGATGTAGAAGCTGAACCGCCGACTCTTCAGTCAGTTCCCGTAGTGAACGAGTTTCCGGATGTATTCCCGGAAGAGCTTCCAGGCCTTCCTCCTGAGAGGGAGATTGATTTTGCTATTGATGTGTTGCCAGACACTAAGCCTATATCTATTCCTCCTTATAGAATGGCTCCCTACAGCACTGAAAAAGTTGAAGGAGCAATTGAAGGATTTGCTTGAGAAAGGCTTTATTAGGCCTAGTTCATCCCCGTGGGGAGCACCCGTATTGTTTGTCCGAAAGAAAGATGGCTCTTTGAGAATGTGCATTGACTATCACCAATTGAATAAGGTGACGATTAAGAATAAGTATCCTCTTCCGAGGATTGATGACTTGTTTGATCAATTACAAAGTGCCAAGTGGTTTTTCAAGATAGACTTGAGATCCGGGTATCATCAAGTGAGAGTTAGGGAGAAAAATATCCCTAAGACAACTTTCGAACGAGATACGGCCATTTCGAGTTTCGGTAACGTCATTCGGGACTAACTAATGCACCGGAAGTGTTTATGGATTTAATGAATGATGTGTGTGTTCAGGCCCTTTCTAGACGTGTTTGTGATTGTATTCATCGATGATATCTTGGTGTACTCTAGAGTCCGGCGTAATACATGGGGATCATCTTCGCATCGTCCTTAGAGTTCTTCCAACTCGAGAGTTGTTTGCAAAATTTTCTCGAGCG
Organism: Lycium ferocissimum; assembly: GCF_029784015.1. Taxonomy (NCBI): domain Eukaryota; kingdom Viridiplantae; phylum Streptophyta; class Magnoliopsida; order Solanales; family Solanaceae; genus Lycium; species Lycium ferocissimum. The sequence goes on along the minus strand of NC_081342.1, from coordinate 32,285,018 downwards.
TGAGTTTTGGTTGAACTCAAAGGACATTTCGGGGCACCTTGTTTCAACCGCCGATGGTATTCGGGTAGATAGCCAAAAAGATTGAGGCCGCAAAGACTGGCCAAGGCCCACGACTCCGACGGAGGTTTGTAGCTTCCGGGCTTAGCAGTTATTACAGGAGGCTTTTGAAGGTTTCTTCTATATTCGACCACTTACAAAGCCGACCCGGTAAAATCTGAAAGTTTCAATGGGGACAGATGCTAGTGAACGTAGTTTCCAAGAGTTGAAAGATAGATTGACTTCTCGCATCAGCCCCGACACTTCCAGAGGGATTGGAAGGTTATGTTGTTTATTGCGATGTCAGGCGTCGGGCTAGGATACGTATTGATGCAAATATGGCAGTAGTGATCGCGTATGCTTCAAGGCAATTACGAAACATGAAAAGAATTATCCAACTCATGATCTAGAATCGGGTCGTTAAATGATTCATGCATTAAAGATATGGAGACATTATTTATATGGTGTTCATGCGGATATTTACATACGCATCATAAGAGCCTTCAAGATATCTTCAAAGCAAATAGAAGAGTTGAATTTCAAGGGCAACGACGATGGTTGGAATTGTTAAAAGATTATGATGTTGATATTCTATATCACCCCAAAAAGGCAAATGTTGTAGCCGACGCTCTTAGCCGCGTATATATGGGAAGTTTATGTGATGTACAAATCCGCAGAAAAGAGAAATGGCTCGTGAGCTCCAACAGCTAGCTAGCCTAGGAGTTCTCCGAGTAGTGACTCAAGTGGGTGACTACCATCCAAAATTCGCTAGCTTTCGTCGCTAGTAGCGGAAGTAAAAGAGCGACAATACGAAGATCCCATGCTAATGCATTACGCAGATACACTCCCCGCGAAAGGGGAGTCATCATTTGAGATTACAGAGACGGAGTTCTCCGATGTGTATATGCATTATGTGTTTACGTGGCAGGTTTACGCCACCAAATATTGAGAGAAACTCATTGTTCCCGTTATTCTATCCATCCCGGAGCAACGAACCGTATAATGATCTTAAACCATGTATTGGTGGAATGGGATGAAGAAAGATATACAGTAATTTGTAGCTCAATGTCCCAATTGTCAACAAGTGAAAATCGAGCACCAAAAAGCCGCGTATTTCGTCATAAGCTACGGAAATCCCAACTCGTATGAAGTGAAGTATCTAACATGGACTTTATTACGCTTACCCCATTCTCGACGTAAGTATGATTCCATATGGGTGATTATGGATAGACTCACTAAGTCGCCTTATTTCTTACCCGTAACGACGTATGTAGCAAGATTGGCGCAAAGCTTTATGTTAAAGAGATAGTGCGACTTTATGGCGTTCCAGTATCTATTATCTCCGATAGAGGTACCCAAACCATAGCTAATTTCAAGTCCTTCCAAGAGGGTTTGGGGACTCGAGGGTGAGCCCTTATACAAAGCATTTCACCCACGGACCGATGGACAAGTGAACGTACCATTCACTCTTAAGGATATGTTACTGCGTGTGTTAGATTTTGGAGGTAATTGGGACGATCACTTGCCACTATTGAGTTTGCTTACAATAATAGTTATCATTCTAGTATTCAAATGGCACTGTATGAAGCTTTATATGGGCGAAAGTGTAGATCCCCAATTGGGTGGTTTGAAACAAGAGAGGCTAAACAGATAGGGCCAGACTTGGTCCAACAAGCCATAGAGAAAGTTAAGCTCATACAAGATCGGTTGTTAACAGCCCAAAGTCGTCAAAAGTCCTATGCAGATTGTTATATCCCGCATTTTTGTGCAATCGAATAATTCAAGACAATTGCGGGAGGACAACAAGCAAGGCCACATCTTTATTTTGTTAAGCATATGAATGGCTTATGAAGAATTTGGAAGCGGAATTATTAAGAAAGGCCAAGGGCATAAAGGGAAATTCTCAACATGCCTCGTGGAATTATGGAGGAAGACGAAGGGTAAAATGATAATTTCACAAGTGTTCAAGAAAAAAAAAAAAAAAATTCCAAGTTGGCCGTGTGGCATGTGTGGCATATGCCCACATTTTTATTAATTAGTGGGGGCTAATTACAAAACTATGAGGAAATGTGGACCAATCTTACAAAGGAAGACATGTAGCCTTCTTTATTTATTTTAAGAAAATCCAAGAAAATGGAAGACTTTTCTAGAGAAAGAAAGAGAGGGATCAAGTGGCCATACTTTTATTTTGAGGGGCCTATTTATAAATAATGAAATGTGGTGGAAGACTTGTGGATATATATGTATAGGAAGTCTTCATAATTCAGAAAATTCTCTAGAAAATTCAAGGAGTGGAAGAACAAGAAAAGGAGGAGAAACTTCTCCAAGGCCATTCGGCCAAGTGCAAAAATTTCCAAAAATATTTACAAAAATTTCTTTAAAAATCCTTTCCTACCAATTCAAGGGTTCCTAGCAAGGTGGAGTGGTCTTTGGAGTAAGAAGAACATATATTCATACAAGTGAAATCTCTAGCCAAGTGAAGAATCAAGAAAAGGTGAGGTTTAACTCTTTCCTATATGTTGTGGATGATTTTGTATGTGTAGTATGTAAAGAGTGGATGAAATCCATGGAAGAGGAAAACTATGGTGTGGCCGTGTATATATACATATATGTGTGTGTGTGTAGAAATCATGTTTTAATTATTTTATCTAGTGTTTGGTTATTATTGTTGTGGATGCTATGTTAATAATGGAAGTTGAATAGTTTTGGAGAAGTTGTAGCCATGTGTGTGTGGTGTTGGCCGTGAGTTGCAAGGTGTGTGCATGGCCGTGTAGAATTGTTGAAGTGTGGAGGAAAATGAGTTAATTTTATTTTGTATATTGGTTGTTGTTGTGTTGTGGATACTATGTTGCTAATGAATGCATAATAATCTTGTGAAGTTGTAGAAGTTGGAGACTTGTGATTGAAGTATTTAAATTGAATATTATGTTCTTGCATGTATGGAAGATAATGTTGTTAGTATGGTGTTGTTGGCATATGAACTATAATGTTCTTATTGGAGTTGGAAGGTTTTGAAATAAGTAGTATATTGATTGAGTTTTTATAATGTAACTTGGATTGAATATGGAAATTGTTAGTATGGTTGTTGATAATGTGTTGTTAGTTTGGCCGGGTTGAATTCCCGGATGGTTGTTGATTGAAATTGGCCAAGTTGAACTTGGTGGAATGGAGTATATACAAGGGAGGTCTTTGCCGAAATTTCGGTAGCCAAGTATTATTTTAAGAATTCAATTCTAAAGGCACTAATCATGTTTGGTAAACATGACCAATTTGTAGATTACGGCGGATTTGCGACTTGAATTTGGAGTGGCATAAGGAGCGAAAAAGGTATGTAAGGCTTCACCCTCCTTCTTTGGCATGTCTTAGACATAATAGGCTTGAATACGCGCCTCGGGGATGATCCCATTCCTAGAAATTCGAACTTGAAATTACCTCTTTTTCATTCAATAAAATTGAATTAAGTTTGGTGTTTTATTGAATTAATTGTTTAAACGTCTCCAACGCGCCCAAATGGGAACCGAGTGACCCTTAGACCTTCGTAAATGACTCCATGAAGCTCAACGTACGTAAATTGTGTATGCCACCTCGGTTGCCCGAGGTGGGCCCACTATCCCCGAATTCCCTCTTATTGTTGTTTGGTTTATTTTCGTTCTATAATTAGAGGAAGCTTTTGGATTATTATTTTGACTACTAAATAATAGCTGTTTTAACCAGTTCATCGATTCCAAGGCTTGTGTTCCTTTCTAAAAATTTATAAATGTTTTCTAAAATATTTATTCTCCTCTAAATCAAAGTTTAGCAGTTTTTGAAAGTTTTTATGACTAAAACGACGACTACGATTCTATGGTGGAAATGATGATGTTGAAGATGAGGAAATATCTATGACACTACATAACATGACATGATATAATATGATATGATATATGTATATGAAATATGTATATGTACATGGGGACATGGGGAAGGGATACATGGGAATTGGGAAGGAACTATGTTTCATTGCCACTGAAGTCGGCTTATCATCCCGGACGCGGATGCCGGACGCGGGATATATGGGCGAGCCGATGTATTTCGGTGCTATGTGGGCGAGCCGACATTGTTCGGTGCTATGCTATGACTTACTATGCTATGATCGGCTATGCTATGACTTACTATGCTATGATCATGCTATGACCTACTTATGCTATCGGATCTATGACTATGCTATGACCTACTATGCTATGATCGATTCTACTATGCTATGACCTACTATGCTATGGCATTCCGCATTTTGCTATGCTATGACCCGATATGCTATGGCTTGATATGATACAACCTAGATTCTATTTTCTATGTCTATGATAAAAGAAATGTTATCCAAGAAGGAGTACAAGCGTGCATGCTATCCGTCTCGAAAGGGCATTCCTATGTACGTGTTACTTTCTTATCTCATTAAGTGTCCTCTCGATCCTATGATATGGTTATTCATACCTATGTTTATGCTTGCGTTGTTTATTTCCATGCCTTACATACTCGGCACACTTTTTGTAGTGACGTCCCTTCTTGTGGACGATATTGTGCGTTCATGCCGCGTGAGTCGAACTTGTTGGCAGAGTAGACGGACTCCGGTTCCTAAGAGTTCCATCGTCAGTTTCAAAGGTGCGCGCTCAGGTTGCCCCTGGTTGGTATAAGTTGAGCCTCGGCTTCTTTGGTACTACTCTTGTGTATATATTCGGGCGCGACAGTACTCGGCCCTTCCTATGTATATGTGTATTTGTACTATGTTTAGAGGCTCGTAGGCAGATACGTACAGTTAGATATTTTGCATCGATGATCCTTGTCGCTGTATAATGTATTATCAAAGCTCGCTAGCCTATGTATATTATTATGTTACCAATGTTATGTCGAAAAAAAAAATGGTGCAGTTCATATGGCCCACTTAGTAATAAAGGAAATATGGTAGACAAGGGGTGCTCGGTGTAAGTATCGGCACTCGTCGCGGCCCTAGTTGGGTCGTGACAGAAGTGTATCGTTTAGAATGTACGCGATGTGCGGTCTGGGGTTTGTCTACGATCCGTGTCCGTGAAAAAAAAAATGGGAGTCACAAGTTTGGGGGTGTGTAGCGCGCCACACTTATAAACAGGAGGTTATTCATACCTATGTTTATGCACGGTTGGCATTTAGGAAATATGACCTTCTTTGTACTCTGGATCGTGCAATAGAGCTATAATAAGGGGTTTTTCCTTCTTTCTAATCCGGTGTTACATTTTCAGCGATGCCTGAGACGGTGAAAGCGAAAACGCCGTTAGAAAAAAAAAAGGGCAAGATGGTAGTAGAAAGGCGGACGCGAACGGGAGTCACCGATACATATTGAAGAAGGTGAATCCTTCAAGGAGGCTCCCCCTCATTTTATTTACACTCCGCCAATATTAGGGAGCAAGAAGGGATTTCCCTCCGGTTCCGGCCAAAGATTTCCTCTCCCGCTCCCCCACCCAATGCTTCACTTCAGGAGATGAGACGGGCTATCCTTTTGCTAACTCAGATAGTAGCCACTCAAGCTCAACAACAGGGTACGAATCCTGGTGATAGGGGTCACAGGAAAAGGGCTAGATCCTTCAGAGTTAGAAGTGAGTATAGAAGGAGGCAGGCACAGGAGCATTCTGGGTATTCAGGACCAGACCAGGGTGCCAGAGTTCCGGGGTCCCGGCATAGAGCCGACTTTAGTAGCACGAGGCTACCCCCACCGCGGTGTGCACGATGTGGCAGGCCACACTCTGGGCGGTGTTACTCGGATACAGGTGCTTGTTTTATCTGCGGTTGGACTGACCATTTGATGCGGGATTGCCCACAGAGGCACGACAGAGACCGGACTCAGTCCGCCGGATCAGGTCAGGGCTATGGAGTTTTGGGTTCCCAGTGTAGTGGTGAGTTTAGTCAGCGAAGACCACCTGTATTACGATGCCCTCAGTGCCGTAGATTCCATGCGGGGCCGTGTCGCTTAGGCTTGGGTGTTTGTTACACTTGTGCTAAGCCAGGTCATTTTATGCGCGACTGCCCCTTTCGACGCAGTAGAGATAGGGTTCAGCCTATGGGAACAGCAGAGGACTCTTTATCATTGGCAGGTCTTCCGATGCAAAGGCCGCGGGTATCAGTGGACTGTGAAAGAGACCGAGAGGAGATGCCTAGTTCGAGTAGTCCCCAGCATCATACCCATAAGCCAATTAGACGACAAGACCCTGAGGCTTCCCCAGACGCGGCTACAGGTATGTTACTAACATTTCCCTGTGATGTATATGTGTCGAGTGATCTAAACCTTACGTTACTATATATTGTTCCTCGTATTGTTGACGGGGAATTGGAAATCTAGGATGAAAGATAGTTGTGCGTATAAGCGAGAGGTGAATATTAAAGGCCGAGAAGGCTAAAATAGTAATCAAAAGAAGAAGATGCGTTACGGGAGCATTTCGAAAATTGTCGAGACCCCAACTCGTCCCAAATTACGTGTCAAAGATAGCCCGGGGAAGTGGAGGCAAGAATACTAGCACTAAGACGTCGAGATGCTTTAAAGTTTCGAGGTTAAGCGTGCTAGAGTGGGAGCAATTTCAGGATGGGTGACCCCCTGGGAAATGTGTTGAAAATTTCATAAATGAGGGAACTGGGGACGAGTGTGAAAGTAAGTAGTTTAAAGTAAATTGGAGTGTGTGAAGTGACTGGAAGCTCTATAGAAGTCGTGTAGGTTGGGGCAGGTTAGACTAGCAAAAAGGGAGAACGTGCTAAAATGGATATGCTAAGCGACATGTGGGATATCTACGAAGGAGACTCCCCCGAACATCATAATACGCCACGAGGCCGCTTTTTAACATTCGAGGACGAATGTTCTAAAGGGGGGAGTGTTATATCCCGCATTTTTGTGCAATCGAATAATTCAAGACAATTGCGGGAGGACAACAAGCAAGGCCACATCTTTATTTTGTTAAGCATATGAATGGCTTATGAAGAATTTGGAAGCGGAATTATTAAGAAAGGCCAAGGGCATAAAGGGAAATTCGCGACATGCCTCGTGGAATTATGGAGGAAGACGAAGGGTAAAATGGTAATTTCACAAGTGTTCAAGAAAAAATTCCTGGAAAAAAAATTCCAAGTTGGCCGTGTGGCATGTGTGGCATATGCCCACATTTTTATTAATTAGTGGGGGCTAATTACAAAACTATGAGGAAATGTGGACCAATCTTACAAAGGAAGACATGTAGTCTTCTTTATTTATTTTAAGAAAATCCAAGAAAAAGGAAGACTTTTCTAGAGAAAGAAAGAGAGGGATCAAGTGGCCATACTTTTATTTTGAGGGGCCTATTTATAAATAATGAAATGTGGTGGAAGACTTGTGGATATATATGTGTAGGAAGTCTTCATAATTCAGAAAATTCTCTAGAAAATTCAAGGAGTGGAAGAACAAGAAAAGGAGGAGAAACTTCTCCAAGGCCATTCGCCAAGTGCAAAAATTTCCAAAAAATTTACAAAAATTTCTTTAAAAATCCTTTCCTACCAATTCAAGGGTTCCTAGCAAGGTGGAGTGGTCTTTGGAGTAAGAAGAACATATATTCATACAAGTGAAATCTCTAGCCAAGTGAAGAATTGAAGAAAAAGGTGAGGTTTAACTCTTTCCTATATGTTGTGGATGATTTTGTATGTGTAGTATGTAAAGAGTGGATGAAATCCATGGAAGAGGAAAACTATGTGTGGCCGTGTATATATACATATATGTGTGTGTGTGTGTGAAATCATGTTTTAATTATTTTATCTAGTGTTTGGTTATTATTGTTGTGGATGCTATGTTAATAATGGAAGTTGAATAGTTTTGGAGAAGTTGTAGCCATATGTGTGTGGTGTTGGCCGTGAGTTGCAAGGTGTGTGCATGGCCGTGTAGAATTGTTGAAGTGTGGAGGAAAATGAGTTAATTTTATTTTGTATATTGGTTGTTGTTGTGTTGTGGATACTATGTTGCTAATGAATGCATAATAATCTTGTGAAGTTGTAGAAGTTGGAGACTTGTGATTGAAGTATTTAAATTGAATATTATGTTCTTGCATGTATGGAAGATAATGTTGTTAGTATGGTGTTGTTGGCATATGAACTATAATGTTCTTATTGGAGTTGGAAGGTTTTGAAAGAAGTAGTATATTGATTGAGTTTTTATAATGTAACTTGGATTGAATATGGAAATTGTTAGTATGGTTGTTGATAATGTGTTGTTAGTTTGGCTGGTTGAATTCCGGGATGGTTGTTGATTGAAATTGGCCAAGTTGAACTTGGTGGAATGGAGTATATACAAGGGAGGTGCTTTCGAAATTTCGGTAGGCAAGTATTATTTTAAGAATTCAATTCTAAAGGCACTAATCATGTTTGGTAAACATGACCAATTTGTAGATTCTGGCGGATTTGCGACTTGAATTTGGAGTGGCATAAGGAGCGAAAAAAGGTATGTAAGGCTTCACCCTCCTTCTTTGGCATGTCTTAGACATAATAGGCTTGAATACGCGCCTCGGGGATGATCCCATTCCTAGAAATTCGAACTTGAAATTACCTCTTTTTCATTCAATAAAATTGAATTAAGTTTGGTGTTTTATTGAATTAATTGTTTAAACGTCTCCAACGCGCCCAAATGGAACCGAGTGACCCTTAGACCTTCATAAATGACTCCATGAAGCTCAACGTACTTAAATTGTATATGCCACCTCAGTTGGCCCGAGGTGGGCCCACTATCCCTGAATTCCCTCTTATTGTTCGTTTGGTTTATTTTCGTTCTATAATTAGAGGAAGCTTTTGGATTATTATTTTGACTACTAAATAATGTTTGTTTTTAACCAGTTCATCGATTCCAAGGCTTGTGTTCCTTTCTAAAAATTTATAAATGTTTTCTAAAATATTTATTCCCCTCTAAATCAAAGTTTTGCAGCTTTGAAAGTTTTTATGACTAAAACGACGACTATGATTCTATGGTGGAAATGATGATGCTGAAGATGAGGAAATATCTATGACACTACATAACATGACATGATATAATATGATATGATATATGTATATGAAATATGTATATGTACATGGGGACATGGGGGAAGGGATACATGGGAATTGGGAAGGGAACTATGTTTCATTGCCACACTCGGTCGGTACTGCTTATCATCCCGGACGCGGGATGCCGGACGCGGGATATATGGGCGAGCCGATGTATTTCGGTGCTATGTGGGCGAGCCGACATTGTTCGGTGCTATGCTATGACTTACTATGCTATGATCGACTATGCTATGACTTACTATGCTATGATCAGCTATGCTATGACCTACTATGCTATGATCAGCTATGCTATGACCTACTATGCTATGATCAGCTATGCTATGACCTACTATGCTATGGCCTGCTATGCTATGACCCGATATGCTATGGCTTGATATGATACAACCTAGATTCTATTTTCTATGTCTATGAAAAAGAAATGTTATCCAAAACGAGACAAGCGTGCATGCTATACGGCTTCGAAAGGGCATCCTATGTACAGGTTACTTTCTTATCTCATTAAGTGTCCTGCGATCCTATGATATGGTTATTCATACCTATGTTTATGCTTGCGTTGTTTATTTCCATGCCTTACATACTCGGTACACTTTTTGTACTGACGTCCCTTCTGCGGACGCCGCGTTCATGCGCGCGAGTCGGCGGGAGACGGACTCCGGTTCTAAGAGTTCCATCGATGGTAATTAGCCGCGCTCGGTTGCCCGAGCCTCGGTTCTTTGGTACTACTCTTGTGTGTATATTCGGGCGCGACAGTACTCGGCCCTTCCTATGTATATGTGTATTTGTACTATGTTTAGAGGCTCGTAGGCGGTATACGTACGATTAGATATTTTGCATCGATGATCCTTGTCGCTGTATAATGTATTATCAAAGCTCGCTAGCCTATGTATATTATTATGTTACCAATGTTATGTCGAAAAAAAAAATGGTGCAGTTCATATGGCCCACTTAGTAATAAAGGAAATATGGTAGACAAGGGGTGCTCGGTGTAAGTATCGGGCACTCGTCGCGGCCCTAGTTGGGTCGTGACACAGATAATCGTCGAAGGGACTTAGAGTTCCAAGTTAAAGATTGGGTATTCTTGAAAGTGTCGCCAATGAAGGGCGTTATGAGATTTGGCAAGAAGGGGAAGTTAAGTCCCCGGTACATTGGACCTTATGAAATTGTGCGCAAAGTAGGCAAAGTGGCTTACGAATTAGATCTACCTCCTGATTTGGAGTCAGTTCATCCAGTTTTCCATGTCTCGATGCTTCGTAAATGTGTTGGAGATCCTACTAGGATCGTCCCAGTAAATGATGTTCTAGTGACAGGAAAGTTAGCTTATGATAAAATACCCATTGCCATATTAGATAGGCAAGCACGGAGGCTTAGAAACAAAGAAGTGGCCTCGGTTAGGATTTTATGGAGAAATAATAACTGAGAAGAGATGACATGGGAAGCGGAAGAAATCATGAAATCCAAATATCCGCACTTATTTCGGCCCAGGAAGAGGGCCAAGATGAGACGTCAAGATCATAAGGTATGTATGTTTTCCTTTTATGCATTTGGGACGTGTGTGGCCAAATTATATTGCTATTATGTTGTGGCCCTATGAGGCATTGTTATTATGGGTTGTTGTGACAGGATGGTAGTGCCATGTTATAGGGGAAACTCTGGCGAAATTTTCGTAGAATTCCCGAGTGCTTAACATTCGAGGACGAATGTTCTTACAGGGGGAAGAATGTTACACCTCAAAAAATTTTCCGTTGATGCACCGTGAATAGGCTAATGAAGAGTACGAAGTATATGATGTTTCAATAAGTAAGAAATAGCATTTGATGATTCTAAATAAGGTTTTAAAGACATTCGATGTTAGACGAGAAAGTTGCCAGGAGAAGGCAATGTATGCTATAAGTATCGGAAGGATTATAGGTAGCAAGTTAATGATGACTTAATGATGTTATGGGGAAGAGTTATAACACCCCTTAGATTGTTAATGAAGTGATAAACAAGTGCTAAAAAGGTTCCATAAGGATTGGAGATCAAACGAGGCGACGAGACAACTTCGGTGGCGAGTTTCACGACCATGTTCCACGGACCATGGAATGTTCCCAAGGACCGTGGAAGGGTTAGTGGAACTACCAGCAGAGATGGTGGCTGGCTGGTCATGAATTGACAGTTCACGGGCCGACACCATGTTCCACGGACCGTGGAAGGGTCAGTGGAAGTCCCGACGGGCTGAAATGTTACAAGTCTATAAATGTGATTCCAACTTCATTATTTCATTCCAACACTTCCCCACTTCTCTCTAAAGTCTCCAGAACCTTACATATATTTCATGAACAAGAATCCAAGGGAAATCAAAGGTTCTTATCATCAAAACAAGTGAATCAAAGTAAGAAAACCCATTAAAGTTCATCAAAAGCAGGAATTCAAGTGAAGGAAAAATTAGGGTTTTTGTTGAGTGAGGTATTTGCACCCAAGGTTCAATCCTACACCATCTAAGGTAAGTTTCATGACATCTCCATGTTATTTAAGGTATTTGAAAGTTGAAACACTTGGATTATAAGGAATAGGAAATGGGTCATAAATGTGTGAATAGTATCACTTTTGAGTAAATGTTTAGAATGAGTTATGGTTCTTGATACATTATGAATATAATCATGTTATAAATGATGTTGAGAACATGTAATAGACCTTGAATATGAATGAACGACATTATGTGATATGACCACGAATATGGATGAATTGAGGTGAATCGCGAAGTAGGGATAATGTAGTTGAACAAAGGCTATTGTGATGAGATTTTGAATGTTATTATTGATGTTTGGTAGTTGATACATGATGGGGAGGAAGTCGCATAAATAAAGGAGATGCTATCCGATTTTCTCTAGAATTAGTTATGAATGCTAAGCTATCCATTCTCTAATGTTAGTATAACTTTAATGAAGGTAGAAACGCGAGCATTGAAGAAGTACGAGTAAGTGATAGAATAGTTGAACGGAAAGGTATATAAGGCTAACCCTTCTTTCATAAGGCATGGTTCTTTGGCCAAACGTTTATCCTTCTACGAGTCTATGATATTCTCCAATGATCCTATCTCTAGAAGCTACTAAGCTTATGATGCTCAACATGATACAATTGTACTAAGTCTCTTATGCGACGAGTAATCCTCTAAAGATAGAATGTAATGAATGACGATAGTAAATGGAAAAAGATAATTACGAGCTTATATGTATATGTGCCCATGAGTGGCTTGTTATATCTCGCATTTTGTACGTCGAAATATTTTTAAGTTGGTAGCGACGAGTTATGGACAAGGCTATCTTACGACTTTGTTGTAAGGCATAAGTTGCTTATGATTTCATTGGATGGAGATATTAAGGAAAATTTGGGGTAAAAGTGAAATTATGAAAACTAATATTTCATGAAATATGGGGCCAAAAGTGAAGTTTTGGAAACTTGAAAATCAAAAAAAAAAAAAAAAGAAAAAAAAAAAGAGAGGGAGGTGGCCGGCCACATGGAAGTGTGGGCCATGGCCATGTGTATTAATTATATATGTATAAGATGATCAACTTAATCATCTTCATCATTTGTTGCCTAGAAAGTTCAAGAAAAATGGAGAAAAAAAGAAGGAGAAAAACGGCCAATTTGTGGCAACCAGCCCCTCAATTTTGATTATGGAAAATTCTTTCTTCTAGTTTTTCTACCAATTGGAAGTCCCTCGTTAACGTGGAGTAGTTGTTGGAACAAGAAAACCATTTCGTTGTCG
>NC_081342.1:32242486-32272083 GCF_029784015.1 Lycium ferocissimum | reverse complement strand
GTTCCTACATTATCTAAGGTAAGTTTTATGGTATTCTCATGTTGTTTAAGGTCTTGCGAAGTTGAAACACTTGGATTGTAGAAGGAAATAGGAAATGTGTCATGAATGCAAGAATAGTGTCATTTTTTAATAGAAACTTGGATTGAATTGTGGATATTGATATGTTGTGATTATAAATATGTTATGAATGACATTTAGAACATGGGATAAGCATTATATGTGAGAAAACGTAATAGTGAACTATGACCATGATTATGGAGAATTTGAAGTGAAATTATGAAATGTGGGTAATGCAAATGAATGATGATTGTTGTTTATGATATTGTGATTGTTGTAATGAATGTTTGGGAGTTGATATGGAATATGGAGGAAGTCATATAAACAAAGGAAATGCTGCCCAATTTTCTCTAGCTTTAGTAAGCACATCTTTATAATTGTTTAGCTAATGTCGATACGAATTCTCTTGAAGGAAGAAACGCGAGTATCGAAGGAGAACGAGCAAGTGATAGAATAGCTAAAGGAAAAAGTATGTGAGGCTAGTCCTTTCTTTCTAAGGCACGAATCTTATGGCATGAATTTCCTCCTTCTTCATGAATGTCCTATCTTCAAGAAAACTAAGAGTCCTTGTTCATGAATAGCCATACGAGATAAGAGATACACTATGAGTACGATAATGATGATGATAAGCTTAAGTCTAAAGATTCTAGAGTCCATGATATAATGTTCCTATAAAGCAAATGATACTATCTATAATCTATTGATGTTGATCATTATATACACTCACCTTATGCTAATTCCTTCAAGGTGAGGCAGAATGTTTATGAATGCTCCATAATGGAATCGGGGGTTCACGACCTTATGTCACCCCGATAAAGTATAGTTGTCCTTGAGTTCCATGCATGCATTATGATGAGTATATTATGATGAGTAAATTATGATGAGTACATTATGATGAGTATATGATGATGATGTTACACCGCGCCTATATGGCCGGGCAGACACCGCTAAGGCGGGCAGCGTATACACTATGGCCAGATGGCATGGGCAGAAACCACTAGTGGGCGACATGAGATGGTACCCCGGATGCAGGAGGCCTGGACGCAGGCTGATGCTAATGATTATCACACGGTACCTATATGGTCGGGCAGCTTATACATATATGCATACAAGATATGATGATGATTATGAAAGTAAGCCAGCATGCATCAATTCTTTTATAGTTGACAGTCAGTTACAGGTTGCTCCTCACTTGATGTTTCCCTATTTCATTGATGTATTGTTGTTGTTGATGCCTTACATACTCAGTACAATGTTCGTACTGACGTCCGTTTTCTTTGGACATTGTGTTCATGCCCACAGGTAGACAGGGAGGTGATCCAGACTCGTAGGAGCTATTAGCTGATCTGAGAGCACTCCATTTTTCCGGAGGTGCCATTGATTATTCTTTTGGTATATATGTATATGTATGTTTTGGGCATGACGGGGTCCTGTCCCGTCCCTATGTCTAGCACTCCAGTAGAGGCTCGTAGATGCGTAGTTGTGGGTAGTATGGTCTCACGGTTTCCCATTGTATGTGTGTGTATATATATATATATATATATATTTATATATATATATATATATATATATATATATATATATATATATATATATATATATATATATATATATTATTTTAATAACAAAAGGCTTATGTATATAAAGTAAATATGTTTCAAGCCGAAATGGTTCTAATATGAGTATAAGCATGAGATTAATGAATGAATGCAGGATGAGTGATAGAATGAGTGGTGCTCGGTGGTTACCCCTGGGTACCCGTCATGGCTCTAGTCGGGTCGTGACAGTTAGCATCCTATAGATTGAGGGATGTTGCGGTTCATTGGTACACGATTTGGATGGCTTCACGGGGAGCCAATGCGCCTCCCCCGATATGGCAAGAATTGTAGATGCTTTCCTCAGACATTACACCGCCCGGAAAGTTCGGCGAGCTAGAGCCGATAAGTTCTTGAATTTGAGGCAAGAAAGCATGAGTGCTTTAGAGTATAGTCTCCGGTTCAATTCTTTGGCTAGGTATGTTTTGGCCATGGTAGCGGATATGGGTGACCGAGTGCACCGATTTGTGAAAGGCCTAGGGCCACATTTGATGGATAGGTGCTTGACTGTGTCCCTTCAGGACAACATGGATATTTCACGCATTCAGGCCCATGCCCAAAATTTAGAAGAAAGCTAACAACAACAAAAAAGAAGTGAGCGTGAGCATGATAGAGGTATAACAAGAGGGCAGGATCTTTGGGTCCGATGAGTGAGTTCGAGAGGCGGCACGCATGGCGGTTTTCTAGGCATTCAGGTCATTCTATGACTAGTGCGCCTCCACGATTTTCAGGCCAGAGATTTGATAGGTCTACTCATTTCGAGCCGAGTTAGAGTTTTTTCGGTTCGCAGTTCAGAGGTGATTCGGGTTAGGCGAGGCCACCCATGCCACGATGTTCCCAGTGTGGGAAGTTACATTGGGGCCAGTCTTCCCGATTAGGTTCGAGAGATTTTTATTCATGTGGTTCGGCCGACGGCCATATTATGCGTGATTGCCCCTCGGTTGGTGGTAGAGGTAGGACCCGGCCTTCGGGGGTCGGTAGCCGGATCTTCATTATCTATACGCCACTATGGGGCCGGGTTCACGTGCGCCGGTCGGCCATGGTAGAGCGAGGGAGAGTCCCCGGTTCTAGCGGTCCTCGGCCTATATTTATGCTTTGGCTAGACGCCAAGATCTTGAGTCTTCTCCTGATGTGGTCACAGGTATATTATTGGTATTTTCTCATAATGTATATGCTTTAATAGATCCGGGCTTCACATTGTCATATGTTACTTCGTATATTGCGGGTCGATTTAGAGTCAAACCGGAGTCGATCAAACCTTTTGAGGTGTCTACACCCGTTGGTGAATCGGTAATAGCTAGCCGAGTATATATAAACTGCATAATTGTGATTTGTGACCGTCGTACTATGATTGACTTGCATGAATTAAAAATGGTGGATTTTGATGTTATTATGGGCATAGATTGGTTGGCTTCTTGCTATGCCAATGTTGATTGTAGAATGAAAATAGTTCATTTCCAATTTTCGGGAGAACCAGTTTAGAATGGAAAGGAATCTTTGCGTCACCAAAAGGTAGGTTTATTTCCTATCTTAAAGCAAGGAAAATGATCACAAAAGGTTGCATTTATCACCTAGTTCGGGTTCAAGATGTAGAAGCTGAACCGCCAACTCTTCAGTCAATTCCCGTGGTGAATAAATTTTCGGATGTGTTCCTGGAAGAGCTTCCAGGCCTCCCTCCTGAGCGGGAGATTGATTTTGCTATTGATGTGTTGCCAGACACCAAGCCTATATCTATTCCACATTATAGAATGGCTCATGCAGAGTTGAGAGAGTTGAAGGAGCAATCGAAGGACTTTCTTGAAAAAGGCTTTATTAGGCCTAGTTCATCCCCGTGGGGAGCACCCGTATTATTTGTCCGAAAGAAAGATGGCTCCTTGCGAATGTGCATTGACTATCGACAATTGAATAAGGTGACGATTAAGAATAAATATCCTCTTTCGAGGATTGATGACTTATTTGATCAATTACAAGGTGCCAAATGGTTTTCAAAGATAGATTTGAGGTCCGGGTATCATCAGGTAAGAGTTAGGGAGAAAGATATCCCTAAGACAGCCTTCAGAACAAGATATGGCCATTTTGAGTTCCGGATAATGTCATGTGGGCTAACTAATGCACCGGCAGTATTTATGGATTTGATGAACAATGTGTTCAGGCCTTTCCTAGATCAATTTGTGATTGTATTCATCAACGATATCTTGGTGTATTCTAGATCCGAGGCAGAACATGCGGATCATTTACGTACTGTCCTTAAAGTTCTTCAAACTCGAGAGTTATTCGCCAAATTTTCTAAGTGTGAGTTTTGGTTGAACTCAGTGGCATTCTTGGGGCACATTGTTTTAGCCGATGGTATTCGGGTAGATAGCCAAAAGATTGAGGCCGTGAAGACTTGGCCAAGGCCCACGACTCCTACGGAGGTTCATAGCTTTCTAGGCTTAGCAGGTTATTACAGGAGATTTGTTGAAGGTTTTTCTTCTATTTCTGCGCCACTAACAAAGCTGACCCAGAAATCAGCTAAGTTTCAATGGACAGATGCTTGTGAATGCAGTTTCCAAGAGCTAAAAGATAGATTGACTTCTGCCCCAGTCCTGACACTTCCAGAGGGATTGAAAGGTTATGTTGTTTATTGCGATGCTTCAGGCGTTGGGCTAGGCTGTGTATTGATGCAACATGGTAAGGTGATTGCGTATGCTTCAAGGCAATTACGGAAACATGAGAAGAATTATCCAACCCATGATCTTGAATTGGCTGCAGTGATTCATGCACTAAAGATGTGGAGACATTATTTGTATGGTGTCCATGTGAATATTTATACAGATCATAAGAGCCTTCAGTATATCTTCAAGCAGAAAGAGTTGAATTTGCGACAACGACAATGGTTGGAATTGCTAAAAGATTATGATGTCGATATTCTGTATCATCCCGGAAAGGCAAATGTTGTGGCTGATGCTCTTAGCCGTAGATCTATGGGAAGTTTGTGTGATGTACAACCAGAGAAGAGAGAAATGGCTCGTGAGCTCCAGCAGTTAGCTAGCCTAGGAATTCGAGTAGTGGACTCAAGTAGCACGAGCACTACCATTCAGAATTCAGCAGTCTCGTCGCTAGTAATGGAAGTGAAAGAGAGACAATACGAAGATCCCATGCTAATGCATTACAGAGATACACTCCCTCAGAAGGAGAAGTCATCATTTGAGATCTCAGGAGATAGAGTTCTTCGATGCCAAGGCAGATTATGTGTTCCTGATGTGGCAGGCTTACGCTACCAAATATTGAGAGAAGCTCATTGTTCCCGTTATTCTGTCCACCCCGGAGCAACAAAAATGTATCATGATCTTAAATCCGTATATTGGTGGAAAGGGATGAAGAAGGATATAACGGAATTTGTAGCTCAATGTCCCAACTGCCAACAAGTGAAAATCAAGCACCAAAAGCCGGGCGGATTGTTGCAAGCTATAGAAATTCCAACTTGGAAGTGGGAAGTAATTAACATGGACTTCATTACAGGCTTACCCCGTTCTCGACGTAAGTATGACTCTGTGTGGGTGATTGTGGATAGACTCACGAAGTCAGCTCATTTCTTACCAGTCAGAACTACATATGTGGCAGAAGATTATGCAAAGCTTTATGTTAAAGAGATAGTGCGACTCCATGGTGTTCCAGTATCTATTATCTCAGATAGAGGAACTCAGTTTACAGCTAATTTTTGGAAGTCCTTCCAAGAGGGTTTGGGGACTCATGTGAGCCTTAGCACGGCATTTCATCCATGGTGATGGACAAGCTGAACGTACCATTCAGACCCTCGAGGATATGTTACGGGCATGTATGTTAGATTTTGGAGGTAATTGGGATGATCACTTACCACTTATTGAATTTGCATATAATAATAGTTATCATTCTAGCATCCAAATGGTTCCGTATAAGGCTTTATATGGGCGAAAGTGTAGATCCCCAATTGGGTGGTTTGAAGCAGGAGAGACTAAATTGATAGGGCCAGACTTGGTCCAACAAGCCATAGAGAAAGTTAAGCTCATACAAGATCGGCTATTGGCAGTTCAAAGTCGTCAGAAGTCCTATGCGGATAATCGTCGAAGGGACTTAGAGTTCCAGGTTAAAGATTAGGTATTCTTAAAGGTGTTGCCGATGAAGGGCGTTATGAGATTTGGAAAAAAGGGGAAGCATAGTCCCAGATACATTGGGCCTTATGAGATTGTGCGCAAAGTAGGCAAAGTGGCTTATAAATTAGATCTACCTCCTGATTTGGAGTCAGTTCACCCAGTTTTTCATGTTTCGATGCTTCGAAAATGTGTTGGAGATCCTACTAGGATCGTGCCAGTAAATGATGTTCAAGTGACAGAAAAGTTGACTTATGAAGAGGTACCCATTGCTATATTAGATAAGCAAGTACGGAGGCTTAGAAACAAAGAAGTGGCCTCAGTCAAGGTTTTGTGGAGAAATAATAACCGAGACAAAATGACATGGGAAGCGGAAGAAAATATGAAATCCAAGTACCCGCACTTATTTCAGCCCCTAGAAGAGATCCAAGATGAGACATCAAGATCATGAGGTATGTATACTTCCATTTTATGCATTTGGGTCATGTGTGGCCAAACTCTATTGCTTTTATGTTGTGGCCCTGTGAGGCATCGTTATTATGGGCTTTTGTGACAGGATGGTAGTACCATATTACAGGGAAAACTCTGGCAAAATTTTTATAGAATCCCCGAGAACCTAACATTCAAGGACGAATGTTCTTAAGGGGAGAAGAATTACACCTCGAGAAATTTTTCGTTAATGCGCAGTGAGTAGACTAACGAAGGACACGAAGTATACAATGTTTTGATAAGTGATAAATAGCATTTGATGATCCTAATTGAGATTTCAAAGACATTCGCGGTAAGAGAAGAAAGTTGCCAAGAAAAGGCAAGGTATACGTTATGTATCGGAAAGGATTTACGAGTACCAAGTTAATGATGACTTAACGATGTTTTGGAGAAGATTTATAACATCCCTTAGATTGTTAATGAGGTGCTAAACAAGTGTCAAGAAGGTTCCATAAGGATTGGAGATCGAACGAAACGACGCAATCCATTTCAGAGAAATGGAGTTATACGACCACTTATACGGTCCGTATAACTTTATACGGTCCGTATAAGGGGTCCGTATAACTCCCAGCAGGGAGATGATTTTTTGGTTGGTGAACCACGGCCACTTATACGGGCCGTACAATACTATACGGACCGTATAAGTGTCCATATAGTACCCAATGGGCTGATTTTTAGTTTTTGTATAAATAGATACCTTGGGTTCTTTTACTTCATTTTTCATCTTCTACAAGTATTGAGAGCTCAAAACCCTTCTCTAAGAAAATTCCACTCAAGTCCAAGAGAACACAAAGATCAAAGACTAGAATCAAGTGTTTATGTGTTAGAAAGCTTCCAAGGGTTAGAGGACTACAAAAGATTCCATTGGAGGTGAACTAGGGTTTTGGTTCAAGTGAAGTATTTCCACTCAAGGTTCATTCCTACACCATCTAAGGTAAGTTTTATGGTATTTCCATGTTGTTTAAAGTATTGAGACATTGAAAGACTTGGATTGTAGAAGAATATAGAAAATGGGTCTTGAATGTGAGAATAGTGATATTTGTGAGTAGTAGTCTGGATTGAGTTATGATTCTTGATATGTTGTGATTATGATTATGCTATAAATGACATTAAGAATATGGGATAAACATTTCATATGAACGGACATAATAGTGTACTATGACCATGGATATGGATGACTTGAAGTGAATTGAGGAATGTGGATAATATAGGTGAATAAAGACTATTGTTATGATGTTATGAATGATATTATAGATGTTTGGGAGTTGATGTATGATATGGAGGAAGTTGTATAAACAAAGGAGATGCTGCCCAATTTTCTCTAGCTTTAGTCAAGTATGCTAAGCTATCGATTTTCTAATGTTAGTATAACTCTAATGAAGGTAGAAACGTGAGCATTGAAGGAGAACGTTCAAGCGATAGAATAGTTGAACGAAAAGGTATGTAAGACTAACCCTTCTTTCATAAGGCATGGTTCCTTGGCCAAATATCTATTCTTCTATGAGCCTATGATGTCCTCCAAATGATTCTATCTTTAAAAGCTACTAAGCTCATGATTCTCGATATGTTACGATTGTACTAAATTCCTTATATGGTGAGAAATCCTCTAAGGATGGATGTGATGAACGACGATAGTAATGATGCTAAAGATGCTTATGAGCTCTTATATATATATATATATATATATATATATATATATATATATATATATATGTGTGTGTGTGTGTGTGTGTGTGTGTGTGTGTGTGTGTGTGTGTGTGTGACTATTATGTAACCCCGAGCTTATAAGGCCGGGTATGATATGTATTGCGCGCGCACCACTGCAGTTGGGTACGGATAACCCTGAGCCTTGGTAGGGCCAGGTATGTATAATCACCGAGCTTGCTATGGCCGGGTATGTGAAACACCGAACCTTCACGGTCGGGTATGCTATGTATATAATATGAATATGAATACGAATATGCTATGAATATGATTACGGATATGAAATGTAAACGAGTATGGATACGGATACGGATACGGATGTATGTACACAATCACGCATTAGAAATGGAAAGTCCCTATGAAAAGTAAGGAAGTGTTTATGACAATGGTTCTATTACCTCCCATCTTATGCTATTTCTCATGTTGTCTATTATGCTTTCATAATGATGTTGATCATGTTTTACATGCTCAGTACATTCTTCGTACTGACGTCCTTTTATTTGTGGACGCTGCGTCATGCCCGCAGGTGGCCAGGGAGACAGGCTTGGTCCATAACTTTATTACTTAGGGACTACATAGCGGAGCTCCATTTCATTCGGAACTGTCACGACCCAGCCCCGTAGGCCTTGACTAGTGCCCGAGCTGGGCACTCGTACCTTCTACCAGCCATAATCAACTCATAGTAAACATGCTAAGAATTTATACATACTGAAAGGCACGGTGAAGCATATACATATCTTACAAATAACCTGGAATGTACAGAACGCAAACACAACTGACTATACTACCCACAACCCACAGACATGTCTACAGACCTCTAAGAGTAATAACAGAATCATATGACGGGACAGGGCCCCGTCGTACCCCTGAATAGATACATACATATATAACTGAAAAGTCTGTACCAAATATGGGCTCCTGAACAAGGGAGCACTCCAAACAGCAATATGAATGTCCTAAATGGCGGCGGCGCTCCGAATTGATCGTCTGTACCTGCGAGCATGAAACGCAGCCCCGAAGAAAAGGGGTCGATGCGGAATATGTGCGAGTATGTAAAGCATGGAATACAATAAATAGGATCATAAGCGAGAATCGGGGTTTTACGAACGAGTATAGTAATCGAGAAAAATCGGAAAACGAGAAAATCGGAAGACTTGCCTTTAAATCATATATCATGTATGTCCGTGTCATATCATAATGTCATCATATATACATACGTACCCGGCCTCTAATGAGGGACTCGGTGGGTGAAATCATATAATCATCATACATAGCCATCATGTAATCATATATATATATATATATATATATATATATATATATATATATATATATATATATACATATATACGTACCGGCCCTCAGTGAGGGGACTCGGTGAAATGTCATATATACCGTGCCGGCCCTATATGAGGGACTCGGTCGTACCGGCCACTTTCGGGACTCGGTGAAATATCACATACATGCTAGTACCCGGCCCTCTAGTGAGGACTCGGTGAAATATCATATACGTACCGTACCCGGCCCTACAGTGAGGGACTCGATGAATAATGCCCAAAAGTACGTGCACGAATACATACCGGCCGGGACTCGGTGAATGATGTAACCATAACATGCACGAGCGGAGTAGTGAGAAACCATATGCATACAGATCATCATTATCGACTCGACAGAATGATCAAACGAACTTCCATTTAAAGGCCAAACGATAGTCAAATTACGTTTCCTCTGAATGTCGCTCGGAATCATATCAATTAGGACTTTAGATGTCATAGGTACATATCCAAATCGTATGAAGTAGATTACGGAAATCAAGGTCATAATCGTCGTTACAGACTCGATAGATAATTAAATAATAGTCACTCGAGGGTTAGGACGATAATCGGATTAAGTTCTTTCAAAGGAACCGTTACAAACAAACATAGAAAGGTCTCGGGGCCACGGACGAGCATCAAACCAATCCGGACCCGCTTATGAAGATTAGGATTATTACTCGTTATGGAACCTCACCTGAACGTTTCGAGGCAATCCGAGCTCGTACGCGAAAGTTACGGTCGTTAAGTAGTTTGATTCATTTAAGAACAAAATTCTCTTGAAAACAAAACTTTTATGCAACTTTTAAAATATTGTCGTACGAAAGACATAAGAACCCTAATTCGACTACATTAAGAATACGAATATCCGGAGAGAAAGCCAAGAATCATGGACATGCTCGGATCACCGGAGTAGAATTACCTCGAGAATCGTGTCATAGCCTATTTACTCTAAGACATGCCAAAAGAAAGGAAAGATAAGCTTTACATACCTTGTCTATTTTCGAAGCTAATCCAATCTTACGTCGCGAACTTCCCAAGATCTACGATATCTCATTAAATACCAACATTAGCTAAGGCATTTAGGAACCTGATTCCAAACGAATACCAAATTCTATAGAAAATTGGGCAGCATTTCCCCTATAAATGCAACACCCCGAGAATTCAACTCGGCCAAATTCATCAACAACCATACCAACAATCATAATAACAACATCCATAATCAATTCAAAACGTACTATAACACTAGTAACTCTTTCCCACATACTTCAACATTTCATTATATTCAATTCGACTACTCGCATTCAAATCAACATAAACGCTCATACATTCAATTACTAATCCGAAACCATTCAAACAATATTCAAGAACACTTAAAACAATTCACACAATATTTCCAACAATCCAACCAACACTCCAATTCACCCGAAATCCTCTCCAAACCCGAGAACAACACTAACATATTTTCTTCTTCCAAAACTCATAAACTACATCAACAATCTATATGTTAACAATGTCATTACCATAAATGCATAAATCTACATTGGAATTACATTGGCTTCAAAACAGCCCCACAACGATGTCAACTTTAACTTGAATCATTAAAATCTCATTTTCGTTATAGAACCAACAACAACATCAACTAAAACACTAAGTAACATTAGTCCATTCCTTGCCATGTACAACATCATACATACGGCCAACACACCCTCCATGTCAATTTCATGATTTTCATTCATTTTCTACACATTACAACAACACACAAACATGCTAAATACACTTAATTCATTACTCACACAACACTACACCTACGCCAAAACCACGTATGCACGGTTTCACTCCAACATGCAATATTTCCATAATTTCATTCATTTTGACACACTACAACACACATGAACTATCCATAACACATAAAAGCAAGATTAAAACTCACCTTTCTTCCTCAACTTTGCAATTTGCCTAAGGTGGTGAATGAGGAAAACGAGTAGACTATTGCTTGAAACAACAACTCCACGTTACTAAGCACCCTTCAATTAGTAGGTTTGCTTGAAGAATTAATTTTTTTGATGGCCAAATCTTGGTCTTGATTTTTCCTATGCTTGGCCGAATGGCCTTCTTTCTTCTCTCAAAGCTTCTTGATTTTTCTTGACTTCTCTTAAGTGTTAAATGGAACATAAGATGACTAAGTCATCTTTTATAAACCAAGTATTAACCATCCATGTGGCCATGGCCCACACCAAGGTGGCCGGCCACATGGTCTCTTATTCTTTTTTTTTTTTTACCTAATAATGCACTTTCCAAAAATAGAATTCTTTCCAAAAATGGAATTTGACCCCAAATGTTTCCTTAACATTTCCATACTAGTAAAATCATACACAACTTATGCTTTTAAAGCAAACAAAAGTCTCTACCTCATATCTCGGGATAGTCTTGTCCCTAACTTATCGTAATTTACTCATATTGTGCCGTTGTTCAAAATACGGGATATAACAGAAACTACAGCTTTTGGTATTCATTCTTTTGTGTACATACTTATGGGCATGGCGGGATCCTGTCCCGCCTATATGATATGACATACTCTCCTTAGAGGCTCGTAGACATGTGTATATGGTTAGATGTGCTTGGCCTTGCCGGCCTATATTTTGGATATCATTTTGTTAGCCTCGTTGGCTTATGCACATTGATATGGGCATTGTCATTGATGGTGATATATATATATATATATATATGTGTGTGTGTGTACCGTTGCCCGATGGGATTAGTATAAATAATGGATGGAAAGTATGAATTAGCTATGTGGCTCACCTAGATGTAAATGTGAAAGTATGATAAGAGGTGCCCGGGTGGGTTAGCATCGGGTGCCCGTCGCGGCCCCCCGGTTGGGTCGTGACACTATGTCAGATATCTCACTTGCTTCCTCAAGAGCTCCTATTTGAGATTGTACCGAAGATTCAATTCTTCCTTTTTGAGTTTTGAACAACCGGATTCATATTTTCTAGTTGACAAATTTTATATTCTAATAAATAGTTAAAGAGATAATATATATTACGTAGTAAAATATCAAAAACAAGCAAGTTTTAAATGAAAAATAAAATGAAAAATTTGAAATAATAGAACCTGATTTAAGAAGTTGATAACTTGATTTAAGAATACTTATTTGGTGCTTCAATATACCTCTTGCAATAGTTGGTGCCCGAGAAAAACAAAAATAGCAAATTCATACACTATAGCTTTTGTCTTTCATAGCAATATAGTCAAAGACACTCTTGGAGAAACGAAGAAGAAGGTGAAAGCATAGAAGTATACTAGAATTTAGAGAAAGATTAAAAGTAGATTGAGCATTGTAGAGAAACCAATCGAGGGCCTTCTTTTTTGTCAATATAGTAATACAGATTGAGTATTTGTATACTATACATTACTTACTGATTTAGAGGCCATATTTTCTGTAAATTAATTAACTATTTTCTTTTAATGTAAAAAAAGTATTTAAAATACTTTATAATTTTTTAAATATAATCTATATTGATGAAAAATGGGGCCCCCAACAATGAGGGGCCTAAAGCCTAGGCTTTAGAGGTTTCACCCAAAAGCCACCCCTATTAGCTTGATGTAGATAAAGAAGTTTTCTTTCTTCCATCCAAATATTATTGTTGCATAACACCTAAGAAAGTGACACTAGCTCACTTTTTTCTAACCTCTCCTATAGCCTCAAAGCTATGGAGAATGTGAGCTAATTTGCAAGTTTATATATTGGAGGACCACAATTATCCAGATGATCATTAGCTCGTGGAAGTGTAGGCCAATCTTGAAGCCCACAATCTCAGCAATACCATCCATTATCATTTGGACATTATGTGACAGAAGGAATACAGTTTAGCATGGAGGAGTAATGAGCTAATTTAGTGCACGACAACAGGTGCAAAGAACACTATTATGCAGTTGATTAAAGTGTACATTATGTACAAGTACTTCCCAAGATTAAACCTGGAGAATTCAAATGTGTCATCAATAATCACATATTTAGAAAAATTCAAACAAAGATTACACTATAAGCTAATCAGCTGGACACCACCAACACACGGGAAAATCAAATGTAATACATATGGAGCCAATAGAGGTGATTCTCAAAGAAGTTCAAATGCGGTTTTGTTTCAGAAATCACAAGTGCAACTTTGTTAGGTTGAGTTGATGCACACATTCAGTGAAGGTGTACTTGCTGACCTCATTGCAAATCAGTCATTTGAAAGCATGGAAATTATTGAATACAAGAGATTGAGGAGATGCCAGTAAAAGGAGAATCTTAAACATGGACAAATATCAGTGTTCATCAATCAGAATTAGGACAAAATAGATTACATGAATAAAGCAATGCATACAAGGAACATTAGACTACAGGATTGATGGAGCTCATTCTGGATGACATATCTAACTAGAGCAGGCTGGGGCGGACCTAGCGTATTATGAGAGGTGGCACGCGCCCCCGGTAACTTCGGGAAAAACTCTGTATATATATGTGTATATACCTTAAATATCTATCATATATTTAAAAAGATCCCTCAAGAATATTTGCTGGAGTGGTCCATTTGGTCAGCGTGCCCTTAGGCCCTTGTTCTCAGCCATGCAACCCGAGTTCAAACCTAGGCTGCAGGATACATTTTTTTTTCATTTTCGTTTTTAGTTGATAATTGAAAGAAATGCATAAAAAGAAGGCGTTGTTGGTAGGTTTCGAACAGGCAAGCTTTTGCTTGTAAAGGGGTGTCCACACCATCAATCTGCGGAACGAGTTTCATGTAGATATACTATTTAATTTGTATTTATACACTAGTACATTGGTTTTATGGGTGTTTTAGTAAAATTTTAAGGCGATGTTGTGTGACATCTCTTTGATTAACGTGCATCTGCCTTTGGTGGTGCCCCCGTCGTCTTCAAATCCTGGGTCCGCCTCTGAGAGCAGCTCAAGCATGAATATACATGAGGATGACGAACATGGCAAAAAATACAAATGATATGTCGATAGAAAATTTAAGTACAAACATGACTACTAGAGCTATCAATATGGGCTTGGCCCGCGAGGCCAACCCTTTATTTAAGTAGCGTTGGGTTAAGGTATCTTTGGCCCATATAGAAGTGAGGCTCAAAAGCTCAGCCTCTCTTGGCCCGCCGGCCTCAAAAGTTGGGCTGAGGCCAGCCCTTGAGGCCAGAAAAGAATAATAAATTAATTAATTTTAAAAAAAATATAAGTAAATTAAACAAAAAGATACAAAGTAATGAAAAAAGATAATGTACTCACTACTAAGTAGTAATTAGAAACTGGAGTAATACTTTTTAGTCTTAGAATTTATATTATGTTTAACTTTTGAACGTGATATGAATTAGTGATTAGAATTATTAATTTATTTTGTCCTCTTGAATTTTTTTTCTTCTATGATATGAATTTGTGCAAGAATGGGTAGTAGAAGATTCTATTTCATATTGCAAAAGTTTCTTCTATTTCATAGTGCAAAAGTTTCATGTTCAAATTATACCAAAAATCACTTTGAAAATGTTATTTCGGAAGACGAAAAAACTTAAAGGGTTGGCCTGTTCTAACCCGTGGCCCACTTAGGGCTAGGTTGGGCTGCCATTTTACTGGCCCTTCAATTAAAATGGTCATCCCGTCCTAGCCTATTTAATTCTTTGGCCCTTTAGGGCTAGGTTGGGTTGGGCTGGGCCAACTCATTTTGACACCTCTAAATTGACAACTATTGTGTGTTATTCTTCTAAATTAGGCATAGAGGATCTTATATTAGCAAGTTCTTATTTTCAACATGATGTAATCTACTTTCGGTCTTTTATTATTATTAAAATAAGCCAATAGGAGCAGCGTATTGGCAAATTCATTCTTTTTAGAAAGAAAAAAAAAATATGCCTCGAGGTCTATGTCAAACTTTTTGACATTTTAGGTGGCAATGACATTAATCCGATTTAGGCAATTTTGTATGATTTGGGTATTACTTATGTTGGTTTAAGATTCATTACTTATTCCTATTATTAGATGTTTGACTTTAAAATTTCATTTTAGAATTTCTTCGGGAAAATGCATAAAATCATCCCTGTTCCAAAACTCACTTTAACAATTTAACTGTACGGGCGTATAAAACCCCTAAACAACTATCAAGTGAATTAATACCTCCTGAAAAGATGATATGACAAAGGAAGTATTTGCACTGTCTCAAACTCGCGTGGAATGAAGAAAAAGGGATTAAAAGTTTACCAGATCATTTCGTTTTTACCTTTTCTTTTCTTTTTATTCTTTCTCCACATTTTTGTCCCATCCTTGTTACCGTGCTCCGGCTACTAGCGTCCACTCTCTCCGGTACCCTTCCGGTGAACACAATTTCCAACCTCACTCATCTTCGTACACTTAGTCCTCGTCTCAATAGCCTTTTTGGTTCTCTCCCTTCTGGTCTTTCTCAATGTGTTGAGCTCCATAATCTTTATACCCAACGCAACTTTTTTCCCGGCCAGCTTTCTTCTTCCCGCTCCGGGCTTCACTCTTTGATCCGGTTGAAACTTGCTGATAATAATTCTTCTAGAGAAATCACATCTAGGTTTAACAAATTAACCCGATTGAGGACACTTTTCTTGAGAAAAATCAGTTTTTGGGTTCTATAGCTACTGCTGGAATTGAAATTTGGAATTCCAATAATAAGAAAAAGAAGTTATCCAGTAGAGCTATTTCTGGTATTGTTATTGGGTCTGTTTCGGGATTTTTTATTCTTTTGTCGATTTTGTTTGTATTATGTAGGTTGATAAACTGGGTTTGTTAAAAGAAAATCAAAAGCTTTGAAGATTTACAGAGATTTAAAGAAAGTTAAGCAGCCAATTTCTCCATATCTATCAGAATTTGGATACTTTGCTGCTTCAACTTGTGGGTTGTGGGGAAGGCGATGGCTGAGGTGGGTGGAAAAGGTAAAAAGATTTGAGAAAATGAGTTTTTGACACATGGAGGTGGATGTAGAACACCTCCCACTCTCACCATAAGTGTGGTTCTGTTCTTTTAAGTAGGTATTAAATTCACTTGGCAGTTGTTTATACACCCGTATAGTTAAATTGCTAAAGTGAGTTTTGGAGACAAGTTAAGAGGTGATTTTCCTTTCTTTTCAGTTAAGTACATCTTCAGTTATTCAATTTCAATGGTTTTTTTAGAATCAGACTACTCCTATGCACTCTAAAAATCTAGTTCTTGGAGTAACTATGTAAGAAGGTAATGCAGTGGAATATAAAAGCAATACAAGAATTTTCACGTGGAAAACTCCTTGTTCAAGGGAGCCAAAAACCATGACCTGTCTTTACATGATTTACCCAAATCCTCTACTAAACCATGAGCCTTATAAAGGTTACAGTTAACCTAAGGACCTATTCCCTGAACAGTCCGGCTATGACAACAATTTAACCAACGAACACC
The DNA here is from genome assembly GCF_029784015.1 of Lycium ferocissimum. Lineage (NCBI taxonomy): Eukaryota > Viridiplantae > Streptophyta > Magnoliopsida > Solanales > Solanaceae > Lycium > Lycium ferocissimum. The sequence continues at coordinate 32,255,369 of NC_081342.1, read as the reverse complement.
TATTACAGAATACTTGCAGAAGCAAATAGATGGAACCACAAAAGAACCTAACCTAGACAAACTAAAGAACTTAATGATAATTCTTGATAAGCTTTGTTTCTTCATCGTCTTGAAGTTGGCTCTCTTAAGACAAAGTGTTGACTGCACTCACTTTAGCCTCTCGTTGGAATGTTGTGATTTGTTGTTTTGGTTAAGCTCCGAAGCTTGTTCCTGCAGTGTTTGCCGCCCTTGAATAGTTGAATCCAACCAAGCTTTGGTTTCATAATTGTACGCCAAAACCAAACCTTGTTTGTCTTGGATCTTCTTTCTTTCCTTATATTCATGCCGGCTAATTTGTTCCCTACTTCTATGCTAACTCCATATTGATCGACTTATGGTACTTATAAAAATATTACCATAACTTGATATCCAACAATATTACCATAACTTGAATCCAACCTTTCATTGAATAGGAATCAATCAATAGTCCGCTCTATTATGTCGGCATGAAATAGCTTTTCAGTCTTCAGTTGCATGATAGTAAGTATCAATTCCTTTGTTGATACTGCTTCACTGAATCCTTTGGAAATCTGTTTGGACATCTGGTTCTTCAATGAATCCTTCCTTATATCTCCCTTGTTTGTTATTGGGTAAATCATTTGTCAAATCAGCAAAACTTCAATGTAAGCTCATAATATATCATTGAGCTAACAACCACTCAACAGATTCATTTTGTTAAAGTTAGGTTGGTTAAGTTCACATTCCCAACTCTAGATCCACAATGGGTCATGACAAATAGCCCAGAGTTGACAACTTGTCCAATATGTCACCACTTCAGGAATCTTTACCTCAATATATCTAATTTCATCACTTTATCTTTCTTCTCATTATCCATTTCAATTTTTCAGCTGCAGTACTTGTCGAAAATAGACCCTTGTGGTCCAACCTTTCCCCAGACCCCACGCATAACGTGAACGTAATGCATCAGGCTACCCTTTTTAGTACTTTTCGAAAATTTAAGTCCTTTCCAAAATTTCTCCGTGAAATTAAAAAATTATTCCAGAAAAAAGGACAATGAGTATAAAATTATTCAAGCGTAACACAAATATACACTGCTTCTTATAGTAAGAAGATGCAGATTTAAAAAATGTATCTTTTACACTTTTAAGAAAGAGAAAGTGTAACGAGCAAACTTTTATTTTGAATATCAGATCTCTTTGTTATTCATTAGTTAAATTCATAAAACTGGCCGATGTCTCTCACCCCAAAAAGTTCCCCCATTGTACATAGCAGAAAGAAGAAACCAAGAAAAGAATTAAGAGATAAGAACACAAAGAAATTCTAAATGATGGCTCACTCCTTTCCTCCAAGCCTCGGTATACATTTTCTTGGAGCGTTACAAGTATCCTGTTGTATATATTTCCACGTCTATATGACATATTGTCATATTCAGAAAGTGAAGAGAGATCGGTATTTTATATCTGAAATCAAAACTGGATAAAGGCGTAAACCATTGTGTCCATAGCTGAAAAGATATTCTTTGTTCAACCCACCAACTGGTCAATCACCCAAGAGTTTTTTGTCAAACAATTTCATGAACCTACTATTAAAATTATTTGCAATGCAAGGATGCTAGATGAAGAAGGTGCTGCTTTTATTTTATACATGGACGAGAGGTAAAGAAAGCCACATGATCCTTGGAAGATTTTCAAGCAAGTACCATATTGAGTAGCTCCACCCCAATCTGATCCTTGTTTGTACCACATCGACTAGCAGAGCAGCAATGTACCAACTGAAAGTCCCTATGTTATGGTAATTGGTAAATGCACAATGCAGCCTAATTTAACAGTTAAAAGTAATTCTCCTCTAGTTTGCATCCCCAAACACACCAACGAATACACTGTTGAAGAACAAACTTCTGGCGGCTTTCCCACGCTGCCTAGCTCTACCGTCAACTCGAGGACATGATATTCCCAACGAGAACAACTTTTTGGACTCATTGCAGAGTCAGCTTAATGAATAAACCATTCGTTCAGAGAGCTCCGCACCAACAGCCCTCATATATCTCTGCAGTTGTGTCTCCATGTACCGCCTTTCACTGGAACCAAAAGCTTGCCTCAAATCCTTAAAGAAAGAAAATAGTTCAGTTACTTATAAGCATAAAACAAACAAAGACCTAAAAGAAATTTGTTGCATTATTTTTCCAAATAGTATGCTTTACTGAAGCTGTCCTTTTAGGAGTTGAAAACATACGCTAGCAGACTTAAAAAGTAGCGGCATATCAAGTCTCTCAATCTCTAAAACCTATATTTTCAATGGGATTACCATCTTGGAGAACCAAATCAACACTTGATTCTTCTTTGCTGTTTTCTATTTCTCTATCCTCATTTGTGTTCGTCATTTTTCTTTTTTCTTTTTTTTCTTTTTTTTTGAAAAATAGAATTTTAAGAGATGACTTCATTTGTGATCCACATTTTTCGGTTTAGAGTAATTATAATTTAGACTACACTACTTAGCACAAAAGGATGTTAATGTGACGGGTCAATTAACATTACTTTGTATCTCAGACGAACTTCCTTCAACCCAATCAAAATGCTACCAACATCTGTATCTTCTACTTTGGGCAGTTTGATGTCACTGCTCTCAGCGACCAATTCATCATCTGAATCTTCATAATTAAATTCATCCATTTCCTCATCCTCACCAAAAAAAATATCATTTGATCCGTGAAAGTTCTGTTCATCCATTTGCTCCTCATAATTTTCAAGGGTACTCAGCAGAAGAGGCTCTCCATTTTGTGCGGCAAAATCAGATAAAACTATGTACCGTTTCCTGTCAAGCAGTGGCTTGGCAACATCAAATGGAACCCACCTAATCAGAAAAAATATCGTCAGTCAGAGCAAAGAAGATTAGGGCCGGTATTAAAACCCATCTGATCAAGGCTCTGGTGAATAATACTACTACTCAACAAGTAAAACAATTAACATTACACACATTGAATTAACAAAATCAAAACAGCTGAAGTCCATGCTCCTGCGGACTAAATCATTAAGCTACATGTGATGTGCCGTGTGGCTTGATTTTCCAACAGGATAAACATCTACATTTTTGGGTTCCAGTCATTACATGCATAAAAAGGGGCAAAAGATATCACGAGCCTTAAATTATCCGAAAAGAAGTGTCAGTTAGGCTCTCATAGTGGCTCAGTTGATTAGGTGATAACATCAGGTAGTCAAAGGGCTTGATTGTCACACATGACACAACCACTTGTCAGCTACAACTAGGAAAGCATTAAAATTTAATAATGCTTCTTTTATCTTTCCTGTTGATGGAACTTTTCTTGTGTAGGACTAGATAGCAATAAGCATATTTAGCACTTTTTAAACAACTAGTCATGACATTTTAAAAGATAATCATAAAGATTATCCCATTAGTTTTTCTGTTATTGTCCTATATTACGCCAGAGCCACAAGGGAAAATGATGTAACGAGGCTTATTAGCAATTTAGTATATAAGTTCAGGCTCCAATTCACTCACACGGGATGCCACAATAGATCAAGCCATCTATTTAACAACTGATTCAAAATAACAAACCATCAGTTGACCTTGGAGTATCAGTCAATCACATACATGGAAATGCCAAATGCCAAATGCCATCTCTGAACAAAGAGGAATAACGAAGATCTCAGAACAATACCCCATCATGATTTATCCCTAACCCACTCGTGACCATTTTTATTACCCAAAGTACTGTTAATTCCCTATCCCCTAATTAAATTACAGACAAAATTGTCATTTTACTCTTAAGTAATTAACAAGTTGTCGTACAACTCATCTATCATCATCGTCCAGAAGCCCCATTCTTGATGCTCCTTTTTCTCCCATCGCTTAAGCAACCAGCTGACACCAACAAGATTGGTTCATTGTTGGATGCAACAAATTAAAAGTACTTTCAAAATGAGTTTTATCTCCAAGCCAAGTTAATTGGGATTCATTATGTGACTGGCTAATTTTGATTATTTAGATTTCTTGGAAAAGAGAAAGTGAGAATAGATCAAGTAAAGCCACATTAAGTACTGAACTTCCGCATCTCTTCATGTTGAGGACGAAAGAACGAAATCATCTTGTGCAACATGTTCTTCCCTTCATCTTCAAAACCATATTCAAGGCAACTCCAACAAAACTGTCTTTCCAATTGTACCTATGCAATCACGAACAGCAATAGCATAAACACTAGCACCCAAAACTACAAATGCTCCGGCCTAGCTTACCCTTTGAACTTCAATTGCTTTTCCTATTGTCCAATTCCTTCTCCACAACTAACCACTCTAAACTCATAATTCTTTCTGCATGTGTGGCTTTTAAGAGCTCGATCTATGCCTTCTCGTCAAATAAATTCTCATGTCCCTGCCTTTGAGCCTTCTCAAGGGCAAGCTGCAAATTACTATTTTAATTCCAGAAAACAATGGAAAGGCGGCGCATATGACTTCAAGTGGTGGAAACAAAGCTGTACAGGTGAGTCCAAATGCAAGGAAGAGCTTTCTAATGTTCAAAATATTTCTATTGACGACAAGGAGCTTCTTGATGCATTTGTGAGTTTTAATGTTGAAAAGTTGACTTCTCTTACTCCTATTAACACTAACAAACAAGAAGTTTGGTGGAAGTAGTACTTTCTCTCCAAATAAGTTTTCTAACCTACAAGGCATCTTTGAGCAAGGTGAGGAGGAAGATATGTTGGATCAATGTTTTGATAATGCAGCTAGACAAGCAGTTATCACTCCTAGGCAAGGTTGTAAGAAAAAACTCATCGAAGAAACAAGAGTTGGGATGGTAAGGTAACTGGGAATTTTGTTCCACGGCACTTGCCAATGCGACTTGCAAAACAGGTGACGGTGTCAACAACTTCAATAAGATCCGACAAATCCAATGAGGTTTGATGAACTATCAATTGCTTTTGGACAGATTTGAAGGGAAGTCAATTATCAACTTCATCAAGTTACTATAATTGAGCCATCCAATCTACTTAATTGATTCATATGTAAAAGAAAATTGGGGCTTGATAACTTCTCCATCTTCGCTTTCCTATTTTATCATTATTTAAGTATCCTCATTTGTAATATCATCCCATAGTATGCTAAAAACTCTGTGCACCGGGCTGCCCTTTTTTTAGTATGCTAAAAACTCATTGATAATAATAGAATATTTAGTTCTAACTCTTATTCTCTACATGCTTGTCAGCAGGGGCTTTTGGAGCCTCAATAGGATTAGTAAGGTAAGGTTTGGCCTTCCTTAGTTGTACTCTCCTCTTTGAGGTTATTTTATTATTAATAAAATAAGCCACCAACCTGGTGGTATATTAGCTTTTTAGAAAAAAGGAGCTCGAAGTGGGCACATTGCTAAACTACTATATATCTATGTGTGTGTGTGTGCATATGTATCAAAACACGTCCCATCTACAGATGGTGCCTATGTTGCCCTACACCAGATAGTAGCCCCAGGGCTACTTCAAAATCACAATAGTCACGACCTTGGAGCACCAAATAGACTTCGAAAAGCTTTCTTTTATCCATTTGGCCTAATAGATTGTGTTTACTTACGGCAGTCATCCTTATCTTCTTTTTTTTAAAAACCTTATCTTTTTTACTTAACCCAACCCAGTCATATCCAACTAATGACATTGTTTCCCTTCCTTATTTCAATGCTACGAATTAAAAGTTCAAACATTTACAGTGCTTAAGATTTGATAACTTAAGTTATTCTTAAACACAAAGTTCAGCCACCATCAAAATTTCACTAAATTGTTCCTTACCATAATTCTTTGCCCTTCCTTTACTTCTAACCTTAAAAAAAATCTAGAACCCAATTCAAGATAAAAAGAAAATGGGGACAATTGAAAATGTCCTTGCCCAAGGCTCCGTAAAGCACTAGGTTTACATAAGCAACAGGAGAAATGGACCAAATATTCTGCTTAAACAGAACCAGGCCAAAATTATTAACTTATACTGCAATCTCAAGACCTTGTACCCTGCTTGAGTGCTTTCTCTAAAAAACACTTGCAAATCTAGAAGAGGAGAAACACTAGCATTTTATGTAAAACATAGATAGCAAAATAACAAATTTTAAAACAAACACAAGGGTGTGGCCCAATGGTCAATGAAGTGCGTTGAGAACCATGAAGTATCAAGTTCAAATCCCGGCAGAGACAAAAACGCTGGGTGATTTCTTCCCATCTGTCCAAGCCTTGGTGGACAGAGTTACCAGGTACATGTTGCTAGTGGGAGGTGGGATGTGGTAGGTATCCCGTGGAATTAGTCGAGGTGCTCGCAAGCTGGCCGGACACCACAGTTATCGAAAAGTGAATTGAAAAGAAAAAAGGACACAATCCTTAATCTCAGATTAACAATGTGTCTGTTCATAATGTAAAACAGAAGATAAACTTACTGATAACGCAACGGGCAGAGAAGCTCAGAAGGCCGGTATGCTGCTTTGTATCTCATTTTGCTGCAGGAGTGAATGTAGTAACCCAGATAATAGTACTGGAGACTTGGACAATGTACTTGATTCTGTGTAACCCACCTTATTTCTTGTAGGGCCGAATACTTACCCAATGATAAGAAGGCAAAATCTGGATCCCAGAATAAATATTTACTCGACAAACACTTGGGGAGAATATCTATGACACCAACTGCAACTAGCCGTCCATCAATCAGATACTGCTGATGGAAAGAACCAAAGCCACAAGGGGGAACCGTAAGGTTCCCCGATGACGGTGGAACAAATATTAAGGGTGTATCAACCAAAAATCTCCTGTATGAGCTCTCAGCGACTTCATCAGGAGAATCATTGTGCACACTAATCTGGTACCTCCTATACAAGGAATATTCTTCCGGATCAAAACTAGCCCTTTTAAGACGAACCTCAAATGTCCTCCTTTTGAGCTCGGGGTTTTCGTGTGCTGTTGATGAGAAGCTCTCTTTACTACAGCTTCTTGATGAGGATTGCTTAGACTCATTCTGGTTTCTGACTACGGCATCTTTGTCAACTCGTCTTTCGGAAGAGTAGAAGTTTAAATGTCCATTGCAAGCTCTAACTAATAAGCCCAATGATTCTGCTAGACTGTTTAGATGGCTACCTAGTTTTTCAGCAATCACTTTTGGAGTATCAGCAGCTTGCCCCCTTTCCCCAGCCCCCAATTCTGATGATTTTTCATGCTCAACATCTTTTCTTTGTCGCCTTAAAGTAGCTGCAATCTGGAATGAGATGCTGCTGGTAAATAACAGATCCTCTGACCCTTCAGTGGATAACTTTCTTTTCGCAGGTGCAACCTTTTTTACAGAGGCTCTTGGAAACTGAAAATCAGAAGAAAGATCCCCACTTCCAATGCACGCATGTACTGCTTTATCTATCTGACTTTCCATATGGGGGATCAAAGATTCAGTTTTGTACTTTTCTTCAAGGTTACCTGTCAAGGACTTCGTTGCTGCAAAGCTTCGTCTTTGACCGGAGGTAGTGGTTTGTGAATCGCCTGAAGAATCTGTTGCATCCATTAAGTCATCTGATCTTTTATCTAATGTGCCATCCAGAAACCTAAACATTCAATTTTCTTCAAGCTGAATCATCTATAAAAAATCTCAAAATTGAATGCAAAAATAACCAAAGATCATGCCCAAATTTGATGTTTGAGCAGTCACAGATTACACACTAGACTTATTTTTTTTTTAAAAATTGATAACCAAAAGCACACTAGATTTGATGAACATGATATTAACAATAACCAAACTCTAAATACAGTTATCTTTACCACAAATACAGTTAGTCTCTCTCTCTCTCCCAGACACGCACACACACATTATAACCTAAAAGCATCCAACAACCCCTGCAATTCAGTCACAAGCTAACTGTCCAAGCTTGCTTTTATAGTCCGACAATGGCTAAACATTAGAGTGTTCAAGTGTAGAACACCATTGGCACTTTATGGTCCGTCAATGTGAGATGGCACGGTAATGAAGTAACCTCAGAAGCACAAAAAACCAGCAAGACAGATCTTAGGAAACAAATCTATAGAAAGAAAAGAACTTCACTGAGGATATTAGGATATTACACTGTCTATATCACATCCTTCGGGTGTGGCCCTTCCCCAGACCCTACTAACGCGGGATGCTTTGTGCACCGGGCTGCCCTATGGAAAACATATATAGACTTCAGAAGCAAGGGAAACATGACCACCTGTTCAGATGAACCATCAATCAACTACAATTGTTTTCACAATGACCACTCAATTGCTTACAGTTAGAAGACTTTCCCGTGTTCTCAGATGCATTTTGAACACGAACTTACAAAAAAGATAGATCCCGCATGAATAAGGAGGACAGAAATGTCCAGACGGTGGAAGTTAGTCTAGAAAAACTTTATGTGTGACCCGGTCATGTGAATGCATCAGGGAATTAAGATTCAATTTCAGACCCGGAAAGAGGTGAGAACAATTTAGTGAGACTGTCTTTTATTCATTATAACATTATTTTCCGGGAGTTAATTAGAGGTTTTTCATTTATCAATGTTGTTTTATTTGCAAGCACAGATTTTAACTAGATTTAACTTATTAATCATAAAGATTGAATGGATTTAAAATAATGTTACGACATGGATCGGGATTAAAAAAAATTCCATTTTCATCCATTAAATAATATTTAAATTTAATCACTTGAAAAGTCTGTTTTAAATTGTCAAGTTGCAAATAGTTAGTTACTAAGATCTGATTATGAGTTATTAAATGGTAAGAAAAGGGAAACGTTAAGATACCTCTGCATTCGTTTCAGTACTCGACGTTGTTCCTTGGAAGGAACAAAATCACTTGATTTGAGACGGATGGTGTAAGATGGACAGCATGTCTTTTCCATCTCAGGTTTGTATAAGAAACAGCCGGATCTTCTCCATCCTCTATCTAGAAGGGCTACGAAATGGAAAACCAATATACAACAATATAAAAAGATCGATTAGGAAATTTATCAAATCCAAAGCGTCTCCGCGACCAGAATCACGTGAGAAAGACAGACTATTGCTTCAGTGAAAATATACGTAGGAGACAGGGATGGCAACGGTGCGGTGCCGGTTTTGTCATAACCCGCAACATTGCAACCCACCCCGCCCCGCATAGTTTCTTCACCCGCGTAAACCCGCCCCACGCCCACACCCGCCCCGCACCGCCCCGCGTTTCTGAAAGAAAGAATCCCCTGCTCTTTTGACTGCTTCAATTTTATGTTCTCTCTTTTTGCCGTTTGCTCTGTTTTCTTAAAGCTTCATTTTTACCAGATTTCAAATGCCAAACATTATAAATTAATGAAAAACAAAATAGATTCCTTCCCTTCTTTTTAAATATACAATTGTATGGATTCCTTCTCCATAACTTATCTACCTAATCTCCTTTAACAGTATAAAAACATAAAAGATTATCTTTCTTTGAAAAAGTTTCTCTGTTGACTTTTTGTGCTATTTTGAAAACAAAGCAGTTGACTGAATTTTGTATTGGGTCTTTCATTGCCAGCACTTCTACATGCTATTTGCGCACAATGCTGGAAGTGCAGATTATAGAACACACTGATTATACACAAATAAAAAATAATTAAAACGAGATACTATAAAAAAAAAAAATTAGATTGACGCATCCTTGAAGTTTCAGCATCACTGTTCTTGATTCTTTTTGTTTACATATGCAAAGTTGATGGAAGCATGATACTCAGATATGTAAAGGGAGGAAACCTGCAACCCGCCCCACATCCGCACTAAATTCTTAAAAAAGACTTTCAACCCGCCCCGCCCCGCCCTGCACCGCACCCGCAGAGAGCCAGACCCACACCGCCCCGCATAAGGTAAAACCCGCACCACCCCGCACCCGCACCGCCCCGTTCCGTTGCCATCCCTAGTAGAAGAGTGTGCATTCTCAACGAGAAGAGATGCTGCGTCTGCATGTTCTACAATGTCTCTTCTAAACAGCTTATGAAACTTAAATTACAGTACAGCACACAAATTCTAAATTCAAAAGGTACTATAAAATGGGTATACATAAAGAAGCAATGACATAGCACAAAGCTGCATATGGTGCCATTCTATTCTTTCAGAAGGAACACAAGTTACCTAAAGGCCAAAACTATGCATCCTACATAGTGACAATGGCTTAGCTATCATTGAGGGAAAGGACACAGTAAATTAATAATATCAAGTAATACCATGTTTCAGGCAATTAGAGATAAAGGGTTCAAAGAATCAAGAAAATTCTGGGTGCTACAGTATGAATGGCTTCTAACTTACTAACCTTGATAGTCCTCAACTGTCAGACTGCGTGCCCATAATCCTGCAAATCAAGCATATAAATTTATGAAAAAGCTCCAATTGAGGTTCTGGTACGTTCATGCACTTACAGCAAATGTCCTCTTATTAGTTAATTTAGAGCTACACTGTAACGTACAGTTGTAAGTTGTAACTTATATTCAATTGATTCATTTCTTTTAATGACATGACTTAATGAATGTTGGAAAAAATTTATCTCCATTTCGCTCTATTCTGAGTCCATTTCATCTCAATACTCAATCAATTCTTTTTTTCTTATAATGAAGAAATTCCCTATTCGCTTCTGGTCCAACTCCAGTTAACGCACAGGATCAAAACTGTGGAAAGCATGGGCCGCCCTTCTCCCAACTTATCCAGGTTATTTCTGCAGCAGATTTGAACCCATACATGCACCTAAACCACACATCAGTCCAGAGGCGGATTCAAGATTTAAATTCTATGGGTTCAATATTAAGATTCTTAGCATTGAATTCGTTATATTTTTAAAGTTATGGGTTCATATCCACTATTTATTACAATTTCAGTAACTTTTTACACATAAAATTATACTCCGCGTTGAAAGTTATGTATTCAATTCAACCCCAACCTATAATGCTAGATACGCCACATCACGTATTGTGTCCTTACCAGTGAACCAAAGCCCTGGGGCTACTCAATCATTAGTCTTTCAGAACAAATTAGGATTGTATACGGTAAAAATATGGTTAGCGTTTGTCCGGTGCGACCGAGGACAGACGAAAGAAAGAAGAACAAACGCAAGTGCTCATACCGAGGGTATTTGCACCAGTGGTGCTTGGTCGGAAGAAGTTTGAAGAAAATCGTATGGTCCGATTTATCCGGGGATTACTTCTTAGCGCAATTGGTCCGGTTTCTTCATGGCCGAATTGATCGTGGCCGTTGGCCCGGTTCATACATCGCTGAGTCAATCGTGGCCGTTAGCCCGGTTTCTTCATGACCGTTATGATCGTTGCCGTTGGTCCGGTTAAATCAGTTATTCGCTTGCCACGTGTGGAAATCCCGCCGTCACCGTTTCTTCGATGGGCGTACGGTGTCGACCGCACGACCCAACCTTATCCATATTAGGGCTTTTTTATTTCTAAAAGGGCTTCGGGATGATGAAGGGCCCATAGAGGAAAACTATAAATAGGAGCACTTCCTTACTTTTGGGTTGGCTCTCGAGATCCAAAACATTGTATTTGATTATATATTGAAGCTTTCTCTCTTTCCCTCTTACTCTCTCTGACTTTGGTCCGGTTTACAGCTTTAAGTACATAGAATTGTGTTGTCCAATATTACACGGAAATATATATAAGTATCTTAGTTCAAATCCACGATATTAACATACTAGCCCTAATCATTAACACATCGATTTACATATACTTACATTATTTATAAGCAAACATACATATATATCCTTCGTTCATCCAAGAATAGATCAAAGTGCCCACATGTCCTATACCTCATTTACAAATTCAACTTATTATCCAATTTCAGGGTAAATAGTTTGGCGCCCACCGTGTGGCCTAGGATAATAGTGGTCTTTGATCTCGGTTGCAACTTGTTCACCTAAAGATTTCAGTTCTTCTGTTCGTCTCAGTGAAAACGGACCAAATGGCAAACAGTGGACAATCTGGTCACGTCAACAACGAGATTGTGGCCGAAAACGAGAACAGCGGGCTACGGGGATTACCAGTGGATCCCGTTGACCCAAATTCTGTCGATTCGAGGGAGGGCCTCAACCGACAAAACACCGTGAACCAGGAGAACGCCGCCCAGCCGACTACCAATCCTTTAAATACTCTCACCCCGTCACTTTGTCCCGGCAGCACGGGCCGTAAAGTGCCAAATACCCGATGATATTAACTTACGTCTTATTTTTGAAATGTTGCAGGAACAAAGAGCAGCTATTGCCGAACAAGGAGTCGCAATAGCCCAGTTGCAGAGCAAAAATGATGAAACGGCTCCGGAGAAGATTAAGGGTGTCGCCGAACCCCGTGACAGAGAAAAGCTCGGACGGTCGGAGCACAGCTCCGGGCCGCCCGTCCACCGAGGTATCGAGAATGCTCGAGACATTGGCAAAGCGGGTAGACTCAACGAGAAGAGGCGGAGACCTATGTCTCGGGGTGGACCGGATCCCGGGTTCCGCCATTTTCCGAAGGGGACCGGATTCGAATAGGTACATTCGAGGCCTTTTCCTCCGAGTGCGCCTCCTAAGTTGATCCCAAAGAGGTTCAAAATGCGGACATCCGTAAATATGATGGTACAAGCGGATCCTCGGAACACGTGACTTCGTACACCGTGCCATAAAGTGGCACGATGTCGAAGAAGACGAAATTGAATCCGTGTTGTTGAAAAAGTTCGAGAAAACGCTGTCAAAAAGAAAGATTGACTTGGTATGACCATACGCCCGAGCATTCAATCACTTCTTTCGAAATGCTTGCGGATGCGTTCATAAAAGCTGCCGTGCCGTGCCAAAAAGGTCCATGCCCGTAAAGGCCGGATATTTTACGGGATAGCCCAAAGGGACGACGAGTTGTCGCGTGAGTTTGTCAACCGTTCA
>NC_081342.1:32196486-32242386 GCF_029784015.1 Lycium ferocissimum | reverse complement strand
GGAGATACGTCGGTTACTTATGAAATCTTCCGGCGTTATGCTGTGTTATGGCGCCAATGACGGTGGGCACTATACCCCCGAGCCCCATGCATGATTTGCGTTTCGAAACTAAATATTTTGGTATTTTGTATATTGTACTTAATTACTGTACTTCTTGTTCCGATTATGATTCCTGTTTACTGTATTTCCTGCTTTGCATACTCGATATATTCCGCATCGACCCCCTCTTCGGGGGTCGCGTTTATTCCCGCAGTACGTACGCCCATCTTGGTGATCCGCCGCCTAGGACACCTATTCTCGCTACCTTAGAGTGTCTTTCTTTGTTCCGAGCCTATATTTTGGTATATATTCTTCCGTTGCATATGTATATGTTTATTCAGGGGTACGACGGGGCCCTGTCCCGTAATATGATTCTGTTGTTCTGTTTAGAGGTCTGTAGACATATATGTGGGTTGTGTATATTACTGTTCAGATATGTTCGTATGTTTTATGTTTTAGGCGGTCCCATTCGCCGCGACGGCCTTGTCGGCTCGCGTTTGTATATATTTTGGGACGCTATGCTTTATGATAGCCTTGTTGGCTTCTGTGATATATATTTGTGTTTGCGACAGCGCTTGAGACCCTTCGATATTTTTATATGTATAAGTTATCTGTATGCGATTCTGGTTAAGGAATGTGTTTGGGTGCCCAGCTCGGGCACTAGTCACGGCCTAGGGGGTTGGGTCGTGACACAACTGTACCCCTATGGTGAAAACAAGTAAGAATATAGTCGTCCATTATATTCCCCAACAACCCACAACACACAAGCAATAATGAAATACCCAAAATATCCCTAACTTTGACACTGAAATTCCCAAATAAACCCTAATAAACAAATAAAGTGATAACAACCAATTTCGTACCAAAACACCCTAATTTAAACACAATATAGCATACAAACACGAGAAAAGTTCGCAGAAACCCAAATTTCTCCAATGTCGCAAATGAAGTTGAAACGAACAAAGTCCAGGGTCAATTTCCGTATTAAAACCTCGCAAATAAATGAAAATAATACCTTATGAGTGATTATTAACTAAGAATTAACTGAAAATGGAGAAGATATTGAATGAAATCGACGAAAATTTTACCTCGATTTTCATGGAAATTGCCTGATCGTTTGCACCTGAAGTGTGCATATGGAAATAGGTAATTTTGAGCCCTAATTTGGTCTTTAGTTGATTTGCCTGCGTGTGCAATGATGTGGCCAATTAAAATGAGTTGGCACATCATTAATTGAGTTGGCACATTATTAATTGAGTTGGCAAAATTTAAATGAGCTGGTACAATGTAATTGGTCACTTAATCCACTTAGGAGACAACTGATATACACGCGCTTGGGATTTAAAATCTGTGCAAAAAAATTGTCTAACTGGAATAGGTATTGCCCACCTGGGGTGTCTAAATTAAACAAGGTCCACTTTAGGTGCTCAAGTGAAAGAACTGGACGACCATAGATGTCTACCGATGGGTTTGGCCAATATTTAATATCACTAGTTCTCGAAGATTCATCTCATACCTTAATTATAGAATTTGAACATTTCTAACCACTCGCACACCAATCATTTTTATTCATATAAGCCGAGTAATAACACCATTAGTAGCGGGATCTAGCCAATTCCTTTACACAATGCATACAAGGTGCCCAACCTTAGTCCACCACTGATCCCTATTAGTCTATGATATAACTGAACATTCCAACTCATTCATAACTCTCCAACCCACTCTATACTATACAATCACAACCGAACTTTCACATCACTAACTCTCGTTTCAACGATTTCCTTTTTGCTCTTAATCTCGAAGACATCAATCAACCTTATCGGCCACCCTTTTACTGAACGTCATGATATAATGCTCCCGCTACCCAAACACAACTCACGTACCCATGTTATCTCACCTCAAGTCGTACGAACCTTAATCTCCTAAACCCGGTAGCAAGATGCCTCATTATAATCCTTCAGTTCCCGTATTTCATTTCGAATCACTTTTATCACTATTAACTAACAAACGCTTAAATCCATTGATCCTTTAAACTAATCATCCATTTAAACCTGACAAACCACAAAACAATATTGTTGTTTCTCCTCCCATCTAGGTGAACAACCAGTAACTCCTCATGTCATTAACTTATCGCATACGCTCATAATTGAAGACATTTCCATTAGTCGATTGCTAACTCCTCAAATCCTACAACCCAATAAAATTTACCAATCAAATAATGTGGCCATAGCATTCACTTAATAACGGAGTAGTCCTTTAACATCAACTAAGTTACATCAAGAATAACCTTTAGCACCAGACAACCATGCCAGATACCAATTTTTTCCCTTTCCAATCTCTCGAAAAGTACTCATGCCCAAGATATTCTATGAAGTCTCACTTCGCTATGTGCTTTCCAATAAGGCTTCCTTCCTGTCCTTATTGTCAACTTCTTTCCTCTATTACACACAATCACAAAATGTTTTCCATATTTGATGGTCATCACCGAACGCACACTTGTTCTCACATACCGAAGTCTAACATTCTGCCATTGCTGTATCATCGACCAACCATTGGTACAACAGTGTCACGTGCACCATCATAAATCCTTGATGGAGCTAAAGCCAAACTGATCACATCATCGAGAAACCCACTATTGTGAAGCCATAGTTGCACTTTGCCATATTCGAGCAACCAAACGCTGAAATATAGAGACCCTGTAACCCTCTGAACTATCTCCCAATTTCTCACAAACTTCCACAATAAATGAGTCTAGTCACGACTCCACACAATTGAAATCTCAGGCCATAACTATGACTGAACTGAATCATGCGTCTGAATTAGGAAAACATGCTACATCTCGGAGATTTTAGATTGTTGCATTGTTAGTAGACCAACGTGAGCTTAAGGTGAACATGAAGTCGTTATGAGATTAAGGATAGTATTTCATAACTTTAAGCACATACCATAAGATTTTAAAGTCATATGAATCGGTGAAACTAAGTTCGTTGAAGGAAGTGAAATGTAAGTCATGTTTGGGAAGATTTCGCAACAATTGAGTTATGATTTGTTTAGTAATGACTTGAGGAGAAGATATAGGGCCCCTTAGATCGTTAATGAAGTGTTACACAAGTGCCAAAAAAGTTCCATAAGGCTTGGAAGTCAAACGAATCGAAACGAGCAACTTATCGGAGGGGGACACTTTGACGGACCGTAGGACATTTGACGGCCAGTCACAGTGAGCCATGTTGGGCTGGGAAGTTTGACGATAGATTTTCATGGACCATAGGAATTTTGACGATCCATCAAAGTGGGCGTAGGATTGCCCGACGGGATTTTAAGTTACGCTTTATATATTCAATTTCATATTATTTGGACTCATTATTTCCCCAAATCAGATTTTTGAGCTCTCCAAAACCCGTTCTACAAGTCCATAAATTAATCCAAGCCAAAATCTAAGAAAATCTAAATGAATCAAGAGGTTCAAGTGCTAAGAAGCTTGTTAGGGTTTGTGGAACTCAAGATGTGCTATGGTGTTGATGTTGGAGACTTCACTTTAGTCGAGTAAGTTGATCCAACACTTGTTCTTGAGTGATTAAGGTAATATTTCACATCTTTGACATATAGTTAAGGTTGTTTGATTGTTATTCCATGTGGGTAGAGGAAGAAAAGTGAAAATAGAGTTCAAGTGTGAACTTAGGGATATTATGAGCTATAGGTTAACTTGAATTGTAACTCTTGGCATGTTATGAATATAATCTTGATGTGGGTGATACTAATGATGCTAGGGAAGTGTTGTATGTAAGTATATATATGGTGTTGTGTTGGAGCTATTGTTATACATGATCATGAAAAGGAGTTTTGGGGATTGAGTGATGCTTAACTTGAATGAAGTCTCTTTATTATGGTATTGTTGATAATGTAGTTATTGTTTGGGGGTTATTTTAGAATTTGATAGAAGTAGATGAAATAGGGGAAATGTTGCCCAATTTTCGATAACTTGTGAATTATACTAGTTTGAACTTAAGGGTGTCTTTGAAGCCTAACCTTGGTATGAATCCCCTCAAATGTAGATTTCTTGGGCTTTGGAGGTGAACGTTAAATAGCTAAGAAGACATAAAGGTATGTAAGGCTAACCCTTCCTTCTTAAGGCATGATTCCATGCTGTACACCTATTCATGAAATTCACCATGTCTCCCATGACACCTCATTTCTAGAAGTGTTAAAGCTCCTAAATCTTGATACTCTTATGATATTTTTGATCTCATCCTGCGATAGTTGGCCCTCTAAGGAAAGATATAGTGATGATGATGTTGATGATACTTATGTACTCCTATGTATATATATGTATGGCTATTTGGTAATACTGAGCTTATGTTGCCGGGTATGATATCTATGCGCGTGCACACCACTACAGTTGAGTATGTATAAGATTGAGCCTTATTATGGCCGAGTATGTATAACACTGAGCCTTGTTATGGCCGGGTATGTATAACACCGAACCTACATGGTCGGGTATAGTACTACCATATGTATATGTGTATGTATGGAAGGTTTTTATTAGAAAAATGGCAAGTAAGTGTGATGAATGTCTCAAGAGGTATAAGTGGTTCTTCTACCCCAAGTTATCCTTTATGCTTTCATAATGTTATTACTTATGCCTTACATACTCAATACGTTGTTCGTATTGATGTCCTTTTTATTTGTGGACGCTGTGTTATGCCCGCAGGTGGGTAGGGAGATAGACTTGACCATTGGGCTTCTTATTCAGAGACTACTTAGAAGAGCTCCATTTGATTCGGAGCTGCAGCTGTTGGTACTCTTCTTTTGTGTACATATATGGGCATGGCGGGGTCCTGTCCCATCTTTATGATATTACGTACTCTTTCTAGAGACTCATAGACAGTTGTTTATAGCTAGATGTCTCTTAGCCTTGTCGGCTCATATTTTTGCATATCATTTTGTTAGCCTTGTCGGCTTGTGTATATGTATATGGGCATAGTTGAGGATGTTGATCTAAAAGTGCCTTTGCCCGATGGAAATTGTATTATTGATACATAGGATTGCGAGTTAGCCATGTTTCTCACCAAGATATAATTGTGGAAGTATGATAAGAGGTGCCCGGTGGGTTACCTCCGGGTGCCCGTCATAGCCCTCCGGTTGGGTCGTGACAAAAGTGGTATCAGAGCAGTTCCATCTTAGGGTGTGTCTACAAGCCGTGTCCAGTAGAGTCTTATTTATGGTGTGTTGCGCACCACACTTATAAACTGGAGGCTGCGGGCATTTAAGAATGAATGGCCTTCTTTTTTCATAGATCGTGCGATAGAGCCATGATAGGATTTCTCTTTCCTTAACCGTGTGTTATATATTTCAGAGATGCCTATAAAGAGAAAAGCTACGACAACCCAAAAGGGCAAGATAGTGGCAGAAAGACGGAACGAGAGAGTACCACCCACAGATATAGAGGAGGGTGAGTCCTAGAATGAGGCTCAATCTCGATCCTCTCACTCGTTGCTTATTTTAGAGAGCAGGGAGAGCCTTCACTTCTACCCAAGACCCCAATTCTCCCACCAGATGCTTCGGGCCAAGATGTGAAAGAGGCCATTCATTTGCTAACTTAGTTAGTCGCTGCTCAGGCCTAGCGGCAGGGTAAGGGTCATGGTAATAGGGCTGTGAGTGCTAAAGCCTGTGATTTTATTAGCCTGAACCCTCCAAAATTCTCGGGTCAAAATCGGATGAGGACCCCAAAGCTTTATTGATGGAATGTTGAGGACACTTCGGTTAATGCACGCTTCAGACATCAAATCAGTAGAATTGGCTTCCTACAGACTACGGGATGTTGCGGTTCATTGGTATACGGTTTGGATGTCTTCTAGAGAAATTAATGCACCTCTCCCGGTATGGCAAGAATTTGTTAATGCTTTCCTCCGACACTACTTGCCCCTAGAGATTCGGTGGGCTAGAGCCGATAATTTCTTGAATCTTAGGCAAGGAGGCATGAGTGCCCTAAAATATAGCCTCCGCTTCAATTCTTTGGTTAGGTATGCTCTGGCCATGGTAGCGGATATGAGTGATTGAGTGCACCAATTTGTGAGTGGCTTAGGGCCACATTTGATGGATAAGTGCTTGACTGCATCACTTTAAGATGGTATGAACATTTCTCGCATTCAAGCCCATGCCCGTAATTTGGAAGAAAGCCAACAACAAAGAAGTTGAGTGAAAGAGAGTGATGAGGTTATGGCAAGAGGGCTAGATCTTTGGGTCCCAGTAAGGAGTTCGAGGGCAAAGACAAATAGCTTTCAGCACCTCCGGTCATTCCATGACTAGTGCGCCTCCATGGTTTACGGGCCAGAGATTTGATAGACCTATTCACTCCGAGCTGAATCAGCATTTTAGAGCTTTAGGTTCTCATTACAGAGGTGACTCGGGCCAGGAAAGATCGCCCATACCATGATATTCTCAGTGCAGGAAGTTACATTGGGGCCAGTGCCAATTCGGTTCAGATGTTTGTTATGCATGCGGTCCGCCAGGTCATATCATGCGTGGATCGTCCCTCGATTGGTGTGTGTGTGGTCCGCCCCTGCCGGGTCAAGAATCGGGTCTTCGTCATCTATACGTCCTCCAGGGTGGCCTCGCTGCACACCCGCCCGCCGTGGTAGAGGTAGAGGGTGAGTGCCTGGTTCTAGTGGCCCTCAGCATCGTATTTATGGTCTGGCAGGATGACAGGATCTTGAGTCATCCCCTGATGTTGTCACAAGTATATTATCGGTATTTTCTCTTGATGTATATGCATTGATCGATTCGGGCTCCACATTATCGTATGTTACTCCTTATATTGCTGGTCGATATGGGGTAAAACCAGAGTCAATCAAACCTTTCGCGACATCTACACCCGTTGGTGATCCGGTATTAGCTAGCCGAGTATATAGAAATTATGTAGTTATGATTTGTGATCATCGTACTATGGCTGAATTACATGAATTAAAAATGGTGGATTTTGATGTTATCATGGGCACGGATTGGTTGGCTTCTTGCTATGCCAATGTTGATTGTAGAACAAAGATGGTTTGCTTCCAGTTTCAGGGAGAACCAGTTTTGGAATGGAAGGGAAATAAAGCATCTCTGAAGGGTAGGTTTATTTTCCATCTCAAGCCAAGGAAGATCATTGCAAAAGGTTGTATTTATCATTTAGTTCGGGTTCAAGATACAGAAGCCAAATCGTCGACTCTTCAGTCTGTCCCCATAGTGAATGAGTTTCCAGATGTATTCCCGGATGAACTTCTAGGCCTTCCCCCGGAGCAAGAGATTGATTTTGCAATTGATGTTCTACCGAATACTAAACCCATATCTATTCCTCCTTATAGGATGACTCCCGCAGAGTTGAAAGAGTTGAAGGAACAATTGAAGGACTTGCTTGAGAAAGGCTTTATTAGGCCTAGTTCATTGCCATAAGGAGCATCCATGTTGTTTGTAAGAAAGAATGATGGCTCTTTGCGAATGTATATTGATTAAAGACAATTGAATAAGGTGATGATCAAGAATAAATATCTGCTTCCAAGGATTGATGACTTATTTGATCACTCACAGGGTGCCAAATGGTTTTCAAAAATAAACTTTAGATCCGGGTATCATCAGGTCAGAGTCAGGGAGGAAAATATTCCTAAGACAGCCTTCAAAATGAGATATGGTCATTTCGAGTTCCAGGTAATGTCATTTGGGCTAACTAATGCACCGGCAGTATTCATGGATTTGATGGACAATGTGTTCAGGCCTTTCCTGGATTTATTTGTGATTATGTTCATTGATGATATCCTGATATAATCTCGGTCCGAGGCAGACCATGCTGACCATTTACGTACTGTCCTTAGAGTTCTCCACGCTCGAGAGCTATTTGTAAAATTTTCAAAGTGTGAGTTTTGGTGTAATTAGGTGACCTTTTTGGGGCATGTTATCTCAGCTGATGGTATTCGGGTGGATACCTAGAAGATTGAGGCTGTGAAGACTTGGGCAAAGCTACAACACATACAGAGGTTCGTAGTTTTTTGGGTTTGGCAGGTTATTACAGAAGATTTGTGGAAGGTTTTTCTTCTATTTTTGTGCCACTAATGAAGCTAACTTAGAAGGCAGTAAAATTTCAATGGACGGATGCTTGTGAACTCAGTTTTCAAGAGTTAAAGAATAGATTAACTTCGGCCCTAGTCCTGACACTTCCAGAGGGATCGGAAGGCTATGTTGTCTATTGTGATGCTTCAGTGTTGGGTTGGGATGTGTGTTGATGCAACATGGTAAGGTGATTGCTTATGCTTCTAGACAATTGCGAAAATCTGAGAAAAATTATCTAACCTATGATCTCGAGTTAGCTGCGGTAATCCATGCATTGAAGACGTGGAGACATTATGTGTTCCATGTTGATATTTATACTGATTACAAGAGCCTTTAGTATATTTTCAAGCCGAAAGAATTGAATTTACGTCAAAGGCGACGGTTGGAGTTATTGAAAGATTATGATGTTAACATCCTATATCATTCCGGGAAGGCGAACGTTGTGGCTGATGCTCTTAGCGGTAGATCTATGGGTAGCTCATGTAACGTTCAGCCAGAGAAAAGAGAGTTAACTCATGAACTCCAATAGTTAGTTAGCCTAGGAGTTCGGGTAATGGACTTGGGCAATATGGAAGCTACCATTCAGAATTCAGCCGTATCGTCAGTAGTAGTTGAAGTGAAAGAGCGCCAATATGAGGATTTCATACTAGTTCGTTACAGAAATACACATCCTCAGAAGAAAAATTCAGCCTTTGAGATTTTTGGAGATGGAGTTCTTCGATGTCGAGGTAGGTTGTGTGTTCCCGATACTGCAGGACTACGTCATCATATTTTGAAAGAAGCCCATTATTCCCGTTATGCTATTCATCCTGGAGCAACAAAAATGTACCACGATCTTAAATCCATATATTGGTGGAATGGAATGAAGAAAGACATAGCCAAATTTGTGGCTTAATGTCCTAACTGTCAGCAAGTTAAAATTGAACACCAAAAGCCCGGTGGATTGTTGCAAGCGATGGAAATTTCGACTTGGAAATACGAGATGATTAATATGGATTTCATCGCAGGCTTACCTCATTCTAGGAATAAATATGATTCTAAATGGGTAATTGTGGATAGACTTACGAAGACAACTTGTTTCCTACCAGTCAGAACTACATACGCAGCTGAAGATTATGCAAAGCTTTACATTAAAGAGATAGTACGACTCTATGGTGTCCTAGTAACTATTATGTCCGATAGAGGAACACAATTTATATCCAATTTCTGGAATTCTTTCCAAGAAGGTTTGGGGACTCAGGTGAGTCTTAGTACAACATTTCATCCGCAGACCGATGGACAAGCTGAGCATACCTTCCAAACTCTCGAGGATATGCTACGGGCATGTGTGTTGGATTTTGGAGGTAGTTGGGATGATCACTTACCTCTTATTGAATTTGCTTATAACAACAGTTATCATTCTAGCAACCAAATGGCCCCGTATGAGGCTTTATATGGGCGCAAGTGCACATCGCCAATTGGGTGGTTCGAAGTGGGAGAAACTAAATTGATAAGGCCAGACTTGGTCCAGCAAGTAATAGAAAAGGTCAAGCTTATATAAGATCAATTATTAGCAGCTCAGAGTCATCTGAAATCCTATGCAGATAATCGTCGACGAGACTTGGAGTTCCAAGTAAAGGATTGGGTATTCTTGAAGGTGTCACCAATGAAAGGCGTCATGAGATTTGGAAAAAGGGGCAAGCTTAGTCCCCGTTACATTGGACCTTATGAAATTGTTCGCAAGGTAGGCCAAGTGGCTTAGGAATTAGATCTACTTTTGGATTTGGAGTCAGTCCATCCGATTTTCCATGTACCGATGCTTCGCAAGTGCAATAGAGATCCTTCTAGAATTGTACCTGCAGATGATGTTCAAGTCGCCGAACAACTGTCCTACGAAGAAGTTCCCATTGCCAATCTAGATAGGCAAGTACGGAGACTCAAAATCAAAGATGTAGCTTCAGTTAAAGTCTTATGGAGAAATAATAATAGAGGGAAAATGACTTGGGAAGCGGAAGAAGACCTGAAGTTCAGGTACCCACATTTATTTCCACCTCCAGAGGAGACTCAGGCAGACACGCCATTGTCCCCAGGTATGTAATGCTTTCTTTGATGCTTTCTTGGTCGTGTGTGGCCATGGTGGTTGTTGTTGTTGTTGTAGCCCTATGAGGAGATATATTTTGGGTTGATGTGATAGGATGGTAGTGCCATATTATGGGGGAGACTTTGGCAAAATTTGTAGAAACCCCAAGAGTCTCACATTCGAGGACGAATGTTCCGAAGGGGGGAAGAATGTTACATCTCGGAGATTTCAGATTGTTGCATTGTGAGTAGACCAACGCGAGCGTAAGGTGAACATGAAGCCCTTATGATATTAAGGAGAGTATTTGATAACTTTAAGCGTGTACCATAAGATTTTGAAGTCAGATGAATCGATAAAACTAAGTTCATCGAAGGAATTGAAATGTAAGTTATGTTTGGGAAGATTCCGCAACAATTGAGTTATAATTTGTTTAGTAATGACTTGAGGAGAAGCTATAGGGCCCCTTAGATAGTTATTGAAGTATTACACAAGTGCCAAGAAGGTACCATAAGGATTGGAAGTAAAACGAATCGAAACGAGTAACTTATCAGAGAGGGACACTATGATATACCATTTGACGGACCGTAGAACATTTGACGGCCTATCAAATGGTGGAGCACCACCATATAATAGTCACAGTGAGCCATGTTGGGCTAGGCAGTTTGACGGTGGACTTTGACGGACCGTAAGAATTTTGACGGTCCGTCAAAGTGGGCATAGGATTGCCCGATGGGATTTTAAGTTACGCTTTATATATTTCATTTCAGATCATTTGGTCTTATTATTTCCGTAAATCATATTTTGAGCTCTCCAAAAACCTCTCTACAAGTCCATATTCTAATCCAAGCCAAAATGTAAGAAAATCTAAAAGAATCAAGAGGTTCAAGTGCTAAGAAGCTTGCTAGGGTTAGTGGAACTCACGATTTCCTATGGTGTTGATGTTGCAGACTTCACTTTAGTGGAGTAAGTTGATACAAGACTTTTTCTTGATTTATTAAGATAAGATTTCACATCATTTACATATGGTTAAGGTTGTTTGATTGTTATGCCATGTGGGTAAAGGAAGAAAAGTGGAAATAGAGTTCAAGTGTCAACTTGAGGATATTATGATCTATAGGTTAACTTGAATTGTAACTCTTGGCATGTTATGAATATAATCTTGATGTGGGTGATACTAATGATGGTAGGGAAGTGTTGTATGTAAGTATATATATGGTGTTGTGTTGGAGTTATTGTTATGCATGATCATGAAAAGGAGTTTTGGGGATTGAGTGATGCTTAACTTGAATTAAGTCTCTTGATTATGGTATTTTTGATAATGTCGTTGTTGTTTGGGGATTGTTTTAGAATTTGGTAGCAGTAGATGAAATAGGGGAAATGCTGCCCAATTTTTGATAGCTTACAAATTATACTAGTTTGAACTTAAGGGTGTCTTTGAAGCCTAACCTTAGTATGAACCCTCTCAAATGTAGATTTCTCGGGCTCTGGAGGTGAACGTTAAGTAGCTAAGAAGACACAAAGGTATGTAAGGCTAACCCTTCCTTCTTAAGGCATGATTCCATTGTTGTACACCTATTCATGAAATTCACCATGTCTCCCATGACGCCCTATTTCTAGAAGTGTTAAAGCTCCTAAGTCTTGATACTCTTATGATATTGTTGATCTCATCCTGCGATAGTTGGCCTTCTAAGGGAAGATATAGTGATGATGATGTTGATGATACTTATGTACTCCTATGTATATATATATATATATATATATATATATATATATATATATATATATATATATATATATATATATATGTGGCTATTTAGTAATACCGAGCATATGTGGTCGGGTATGATATCTACTGCGCGCACACCACTACAGTTGGGTATGTATAAGACTGAGCCTTGTTGTGGCCGAGTATGTATAACACTGAGCCTTGTTATGGCTGGGTATGTATAACACCGAACCTACATGGTCGGGTATTGTACTACCATAAGTATATGTGTATTTATGGAAGGTTTTTATTAGAAAAAGGGTAAGTAAGTGTGATGAACGTCTCAAGAGGTATAAGCGGTTCTTCTACCCTAAGCTATCTATTCTGCTTTCATAATGTTATTACTTATGCCTTACATACTCAGTACATTGTTCATACTGATGTCCTTTTTGTTTGTGCATGCTGCATCATGCCCGCAGGTGGACAGGGAGACAGACTTGACCCTTAGGCTGCTTATTTAGAAACTAATTAGAGGAACTCCATTTGATTCGGAGCCGCAACTGTTGGTACTATTCTTTTTTGTGTACACATATGGGCATGGCGGGGTCCTATCCTGTCCCTTTGATGTTACTTACTCTTTCAAGAGGCTCGTAGATAGTTGTGTATAGCTAGATGTCTCTTAGCCTTGTTGGCTCATATTTTTGTATATCATTTTGTTAGCCTTGTCAGCTTGTGTATATGTATATGGGCATAGTTAAGGATGTTGATGTAAAAGTGCCTTAGCCTGATGGATGTTGTATTATTGATACATAGGATTGCGAGTTAGCTATGTGGCTCACCAAGATATGATTGTGGAAGTATGATGAGAGGTGCCGGGTGGGTTAGCTCCAGGTGTCTGTCATGGCTCTCCATTTGGGTTGTGACATAACACATCTCGTACCATTCCACAACACGCCATAGATCGGCCGTTCGCATAAGAATTAAGGACGAGTTTCCACCCTCCGTGGGTGATTAAGATAAGAAAGTTCAGATACCGATTGGAATCGACTAGATACCAATTTGAATAAAGTCGCACGAGAGAATGAAAGAATTGGAAGTTTCCTAAATGTCTTATAGTATCTCGCAGATAAGTACGGAGATAATCGTACCGATCCACGAGACTCTACTAGACATGATCTTGTATTATAGACCGGGTAACCTATGGCTCTGATACCAACTTGTCATAACCCATTTTACTAGGCCGTGCGGGCACCTATCATTCCCACTACGGTAGGTGAACCCTTATTCTAATATAACCAATGTAAATAAAGGCGGAAGATATAAATATAGAATAAGTCGCAAATCATCCACATAAGATAAAGTGCGGAAATGCTAAATACAACCCCATAGATCTTGTCAGGTCATACAAGGGCACTAACTACATACTACGAGTCTGAAAGATGATAAAGTCTCATAATACAATCGTCTCGAAATAAGAGTAAGACAAGTAAGTAAAGGAGAGAACAGCTGGGCAGCGGCTGTCATCGTGCTCACCCTGGAATGACTCTACAGCCGCTTCGCCAATCATCCCTGAGGGAAAAGAATGGAACCTGTCCAATATTCTGCATCCATAAAAGAATGCAACAAGTATAGGTCAGTACAAAACAACAGTACTGGTAGGTATCAGCAGCTGACTAAGCATAGCTGACATAATTTGGAAAATAAAGCAGGATAGGCAGATAAATCAACAAGAATAAGTCATACATAAGCCGGAACCAAGTACACTTCATCACCTAAGTTGAAGCATCTACTCCCCAAATGTGCCAAGTCTCAAATACTCAGTCCGAATCCATACATCGTGAGTACATCACAAGAATAGCACAACAGAAACCAAGTGCAACGCAATAATGTATGAAATGTATATGCAATGCAATGCGGTGTACACGTGTACTTCGAACAAAAATATCGACGTCTCGGTAGCACAACCCATCAGGGACCCACGAAGTTCGTGTACTATGTCGCTCCGTAACCCACAGCATAGAGACGACCTTTCCACCCTTCACGCCTACCGACCATCCCGTATCACACAACATAGAATGGTCGCGCAATTAGTATAAAACCTCCCAAGTATTTCAAAACAACATAGGCCACATCGTCACTGCCCTATCAAATGTGCCTTACATATATATATATATATATATATATATATATATATATATGCAAGATGAGTGCTCAATGTATGATTTAAGTATGCACATGGTAACAACAAAATCTCTTATCACACTTAATCCGCTCCGGTACATGACCTCGGATCATGTACTCTCATCTCTTTTCAACACAATCCACTATTCCGGAACAACCACCGGACATCAGACTACTCACATCACTTGCATACAAACTGATCTCAGCTCATCACAGTGTTTCATCAAGAACTAAAAATGTATCAACAGTATACCATGAAAATGTGTGCAATGCATGTGCCAACATCAAGAATCAGGTCAATATCACAAGTACCAATATGGGCACACCAATAACATATCAACATCACCAATACCAACATGGTACACCAACAATATTATGAGAGACTACACAAGTCATATAGAACTCTATCCTCGTATTAACATCCACCCGTAAGATACTATAATATCGCAATCGAGATGGAAAAACAATTTCCAATAGCTACTAACAACATGTGGCATCAAACCAACACAATAAGATAATCAAGTCATAACACAACAGGGTGGCTAGCCTTAATCACATAACAGGGCCCAACCTAAGGCAATATCTAACCCAACATCATACCTGAAGGTTTACATATGTTATACCCCGTATTTTGTACTTTTGGAGATTTTGAAGTCGTCGGGGAAAGTTAAGGGCGAGACCATTTTCAAAATTATTTTAGTGCATAAGTTGGTTATGAATACTATTTATGAATATTATTGGACGGAAATATTGAGAAAGGCTAGGGGCAAGAAGAGAAATTCGCAAAATGGGCCGTGAAAATAATGCGGAAGGTCAGGGATAAAATGGTAATATTGAGAAAAGTCGAGGGGTAAAATGGGAATTTCACATGAGTTTCATGAAAGTTCATGAAAGGGGCCATATTTGTATTTTAAGAAAATTCTAGGAAAGAAGAAAATAATTAGTCATCTTTTGGTAAGTTTGAAGAAAATTCAAGAAAAGAAAAGAAAAGTCAAGAAAAAAGAAGAAAAATCTAGAAAAGGAAGAAGAAAGTTATGTGACCAAACTTGAGGGGCTTAATTATAAATATGGAAAATTGGTGGGAGACATGTATATATATATGGGATGTCATCTTTTAATTCAAGAAATTAGAGAGAAAGAAAGAAAGAAAGAAAGAAAAAAAAAAGAAGAAGAGAAGGGCCAATTCGGCCAAGAAGGAGGGAGAGAGAGAAGATCAAAAATCTTGCCAAAATTTTTTGTCTCATGGTATTTCTACTAATTCAAGGATGCTCTCCGACATGGTATAGTTGTTGAAGCAAGAGGATTACTCTTTGGTGCAAAACTCCAACCTTAGCTAAGTTGAGAAGTTGTGAAGGAAAGGTAAGAATTCATCTCCTTGTTATGTTATGAATGGTTTGGTATGTTGTAGTAAGTGGGAAAGAATGAAATTTATAAGAAAATATGGATGTTGAAGTTGTAGCCGTGCATGGGGTGTGTATGTAAGTGATGGACTAATTTATTTAACATGTTGAATTTGTTGTATTGCGGGCTGTTTTGGAGGATTGAATTCATTTCATGTAGTGTGTTGCTTGTTGTGGTGATGCATAGAAAACATGGAAAATTTATGGAAAGAAATGAATAAATTTTATGAAATCTTGTGTTGTTGTAATGTATGAAAAGATGAGAATTCAAGAAAGTATGCATGTAGTATATGTAGCATGTTGGTTGTTGTTGAAGTGCCAAGAAATAAGTGAAAAAAATTCATGGACGAATGTATATAGTATAGTGGCCGTGTGGTCCTTGTTTGGTGTAGGAGAAAATGAATCAATTCCATTTGGCATTTTGATTGTTATGTTGTTGTTGTAATATAAGGAGATGGATGACAATGCATGAAAACATGCAAGAAGTGATTATGGTCGAAATAGGTAATTTGGTAAGTTAATGTAAATTGGTGTAATTTGACATTTTAGTTGTTGTTGTTATGGATCATGTGATGTAAAACGAAGGTCGTGGTTAAAGCTTGCGTACATGAATGATAATGAGATGTATGATTGTTGTGGAATTGGAAGGTTTCGGATAAGGTAAAATGTTGATTGAGTTGTTGAAAGATTACGTGAATTGAATTGAATTGAATGGAATATAAACGGAATGTTATTGATAAGATTGTTGGTATTGTTGTTGGTTTGGCCGAGTTGAATTCTCGGATTGCTGTTGATTAATGAATTGAGCCGAGTTAGATTCTCGGGGGTGGTATATTTACAGGGGAGATCTTTGCGAAATTTCGCACCATAAGTGAATGTACTTGAAAGGTTAAGACAAGTATATGTTGATGAATCTAACGATAGTGTCGATCTTCTTGAATGTAGACTAACAAGTTGGACGAACAAGCGTAGCTAGTAAGGCGCGGCGCAGTATGTTAAGGCTCGTCCCTTTTCCTTCTATGGCATGAATCATACGTTGCGATTTTATAAATGCTCCCTTAGCGTCCTTATTTTCAAAAGTTAGAAGTTATGATTTCAAAGCATGATTTTCCTTCCTAAAAGTTTATGAATGATTTCCAAAATATCCATTTTTTCTCCAAAATCCAAGTTTTACGATTTTCGAAAGTTTTATGACCAAAACAACGACTATGATTTTAGGATGACCATGATGATGCTAGATATGAGGAAATGACTAGAACGAATATGTCAAGGATATGTTCTTACCATGAATATGACGATATGAAATGTTAAGCTATTTTGGGATAATGACTATTTTAAAGGTTTCAAAGTATATGAAATGATATGTTATGACCCCGTTTTATGATTTCCGAAATGTTATCCTTCATTGATAGTCTCGCCTTATTATTAGTTCTTTCAAGGTGAGATAAAGCGCCCATGATTATTCCATAATACAATCGGAGGTTACCGACCTTACGTCACTCCGATAGAGTTATAGCTTTTCTTCGGGCTCCCCTGCATGCTACGACATGATACATGTATAAGTATACGTATATGTATATGTATATGGGGAAGATGGGGAAAGGGCAGGCGCTATAGGCGCACAGCCACCTGATCAGTTGGAGAATGATATGATATCGTCCCGGACGCGGGATAAGTGGTTAAATGGATCGGAGCCGACGCCTCGGCAATATGGTATGTTCTATTTTCTTTATATATGAAAATGAGATGTTTTCAAGAAAGAATACGTACATGTATATACAAATGGATCGGGCCGCACGTTCCGCGGCAGATGTATATGGATCGGGCCGCACGTTCCGCGGCATAGTATATGGATCGGGCCGCACGTTCCGCGAAGATTAAGCATGCATGATTCCGCCTTAAGAGGCACTCATACCTACGAGTTACGGCTTCATACATGACATGCTCCATATGTACGGATACTCTCTTACATGACATGCTCTACTTTTCATACCATGTTACTTGTTCATGACTTACATACTCGGTACATTGCTCGTGCGACCCCTCTTCTTCGGGGGCCGCGTTTCATGCCGCGCGGTACACGGACGGACGAAGCCGGGCGGATGATGTCCCGGCGGGTTGGCAACTCCAATCATTCAGGTGTCGTCGAGTCAGTGTGCTATGCTATGATGTCTTGTCCGGAGTTAGAGACTTTGCATACATAGTCGTGGGTTCGGGAGTCAATCTGTGCTATGATACAAGTTTTGTACAGTTACATATTTTATTTGATTTAAAAACGACAAAGGAATTTTTCAGCAATCCTATTATGTATACTTGACTTAGAGATTCAAAAAAAAAAAAAAAAAAAAAAAACTTTAGTACGTAGTAAGAGTCAGTGGGTTCGCTCGGCTCCGGTTACGGGGTCGGGTGCCCATCACACCCTAGTGAGATCGGGGTGTGACAAAGTGGTATCAGAGCAGGTCGGTCTAAGGGATGTCTGCAAAGTCGTGTCCGGTAGAGTCCTGTTTATGGGTGTGTGGCCGGCCACATTTATAAACAGGAGGCTGCGGGGCATCTAGGAATTGTTGACCTTCCTTCTTTTCTAAGATCGTGCGATAGAGCCAAGTCATAGGAGATAAGATTCCTTATATTAATCGTCGATTTCTGTAGGCGCCCAGTATCGGCGGAAAAAGGGCGAGGAATGATATGGAAGTCACGAGGTGAGGCCGAATGGATATATTTGTTCGTTACGTGGAGTTGGGCGCCAGACAGGAAATAGTCATACATACAGGCGGAAAATGAATATCAGGAATTAAAAAGGGCAAAACGGTCATTATAGAAGAAAGGACGTATTACGAAAATGTCTCGGAAGTTGTAAGGTTTTGATTGGCTTCAGATCGAGTAGTAAAGGTCATGTAAGGAAGCGGACGCGAAAACATCGGCATTAAGACACCGAATTTCCGTGAAGTTTTTGGGTTAAGCGTGCTCAGGTGGGAGCAATTCTATGATGGGTGACCCCTTGGGAAGTTGGTAAGAAATTCTATAAAGTGAGATATAAGAGACAAATGAGTAGTTGGAGTAACCTAAGGGGAAACTAGAGCATATAAAATGGTTGTAGATTATAGGAAGATGCGTATGACAAGGCAGACTAGATCAATGAAGAAACAGAAAGTGCGGCACAGCTCGGGAATTAGGATAGGCTTGAAGAGTGTTTGGAAGTACTTTATGGGTTAGTTGATGGTATATATATATATATGCATATGACTGTGTAGAATACTTTACATATGATTATATCGATAGATACGGGAGTCCCAGCAACCGGCGCTACGGTAAGGAAGGTATTAGTCAAGTGAGGGAATCGAAGCCCAAGCAACAGCGGAGGTGGACGATATAAGTGCTACCAGGAAAGGCTTGTCATTATTTCGTTATGGATTAAGGCCGGAGGGTCTAATATGTGATAGTGGAAAGGGAAGAGAGTGCGTTAGTGGAAAACAAAGAGAACAAAGTGTCGAAAGAAAGTGAAAGGTAAGGACCTCAGTGAAGGAGGCTCCCGAGAGAAATTACCGGCAAAGCGCGAGATTGTTTGGGGAAGGACTCAAAGTAGGCATGTGAAGAGGGATAGAGTATGATAAAAAGAGACAGGAAAGGAGGGTACAAGGCTTGAGGACCGATTTGGATAAGCAAGACTAAAGGAATAGTAACCAGAATAGGAAGAGATATGGATACACGGCTACAACACAAATATGCGGTTAAGGAAGGATTACGAACAAGCGAATTAAGGAAGTGAAAGGACGAATAGTGGATGGGAATGTGGACAAAAGGATGACATAGATGGAAGGCAACGAGAAGCTTAGGATAAGAAGTTCCGGGATGTTAGGCATGGAGTTAGAAGAAAGATGAGAAACTAGGTATGAACGAAGACTTCATAGAAAGATTGTTGGTATAAGGAGCCCCTTAAAGGGGGGGAGACCATATTATATTAGACCTAAAAGGAATCGCAACACTATCAAGTACCAGAAGAGGAAATCCATTAGCTTGGAATCGGGGTACAAAAATATGTCGGTGTGTCGCAAAAAAAAAAATACTTGGGAGAAAAGTAGAAGTGAAATGACAATGAGTATACTAAGAGATAGACTTGAGGGTAAAGGAATAGCCTACAGCCGCAATGGATTGTTAAGTAAAGATCGCGTACTCAACCATGGTCCCCGTTAAAGTGTGATGGTGAACAATAACGAAAGGAGATGGTCGAGAAAGACAAGGGCAATGCGTTGGTCCGGTAAATTAGAAAACCCATGATATCGAACAAGGACTCATGAAAAGGTCGAGGAGTTCGATTATAAGAAAAACGGGCTAAAGGATAAAGAACGGGCATAAAGGAAAGAACAGCTATAAAAGGAACCCTCCCGAAATATTATGGCACCCATAAGGTTAGTTGAACATTCGAGGACGAATGTTCTAAAGGGGGGGAGGATGTTATAGCCCGTATTTTGTACTTTTGGAGATTTTGAAGTCGTCGGGGAAAGTTAAGGGCGAGACCATTTTCAAAATTATTTTAGTGCATAAGTTGGTTATGAATACTATTTATGAATATTATTGGACGGAAATATTGAGAAAGGCTAGGGGAAAGAAGAGAAATTCGCAAAATGGGCCGTGAAAATAATGCGGAAGGTCAGGGACAAAATGGTAATATTGAGAAAAGTCGAGGGGTAAAACGGGAATTTCACATGAGTTTCATGAAAGTTCATGAAAGGGGCCATATTTGTATTTTAAGAAAATTCTAGGAAAGAAGAAAAGAATTAGTCATCTTTTGGTAAGTTTGAAGAAAATTCAAGAAAAGAAAAGAAAAGTCAAGAAAAAAAGAAGAAAAATCTAGAAAAGGAAGAAGAAAGTTATGTGACCAAACTTGAGGGCTTAATTATAAATATGGAAAATTGGTGGGAGACATGTATATATATATGGGATGTCATCTTTTAATTCAAGAAATTAGAGAGAAAGAAAGAAAGAAAGAAAGAAAAAAAAAAAAAAAAAGAGAAGGGCCAATTCGGCCAAGAAGGAGGGAGAGAGAGAGATCAAAAATCTTGCCAAAATTTTTTGTCTCATGGTATTTCTACTAATTCAAGGATGCTCTCCGACATGGTATAGTTGTTGAAGCAAGAGGATTACTCTTTGGTGCAAAACTCCAACCTTAGCTAAGTTGAGAAGTTGTGAAGGAAAGGTAAGAATTCATCTCCTTGTTATGTTATGAATGGTTTGGTATGTTGTAGTAAGTGGGAAAGAATGAAATTTATAAGAAAATATGGATGTTGAAGTTGTAGCAGTGCATGGGGTGTGTATGTAAGTGATGGACTAATTTATTTAACATGTTGAATTTGTTGTATTGCGGGCTGTTTTGGAGGATTGAATTCATTTCATGTAGTGTGTTGCTTGTTGTGGTGATGCATAGAAAACATGGAAAATTTATGGAAAGAAATGAATAAATTTTATGAAATCTTGTGTTGTTGTAATGTATGAAAAGATGAGAATTCAAGAAAGTATGCATGTAGTATATGTAGCATGTTGGTTGTTGTTGAAGTGCCAAGAAATAAGTGAAAAAAAAATTCATGGACGAATGTATATAGTATAGTGGCCGTGTGGTCCTTGTTTGGTGTAGGAGAAAATGAATCAATTCCATTTGGCATTTTGATTGTTATGTTGTTGTTGTAATATAAGGAGATGGATGACAATGCATGAAAACATGCAAGAAGTGATTATGGTCGAAATAGGTAATTTGGTAAGTTAATGTAAATTGGTGTAATTTGACATTTTAGTTGTTGTTGTTATGGATCATGTGATGTAAAACGAAGGTCGTGGTTAAAGCTTGCGTACATGAATGATAATGAGATGTATGATTGTTGTGGAATTGGAAGGTTTCGGATAAGGTAAAATGTTGATTGAGTTGTTGAAAGATTACGTGAATTGAATTGAATTGAATTGAATATAAACGGAATGTTATTGATAAGATTGTTGGTATTGTTGTTGGTTTGGCCGAGTTGAATTCTCGGATTGCTTGTTGATTAATGAATTGAGCCGAGTTAGATTCTCGGGGGTGGTATATTTATGGGAGATCTTTGCTGAAATTTCGGCGGACCATAAGTGAATGTACTTGAAAGGTTAAGACAAGTATATGTTGATGAATCTAACGATAGTGTCGATCTTCTTGAATGTAGACTAACAAGTTGGACGAACAAGCGTAGCTAGTAAGGCGCGGCGCGAGTATGTTAAGGCTCGTCCCTTTTCCTTCTATGGCATGAATCATACGTTGCGATTTTATAAATGCTCCCTTAGCGTCCTTATTTTCAAAAGTTAGAAGTTATGATTTCAAAGCATGATTTTCCTTCCTAAAAGTTTATGAATGATTTCCAAAATATCCATTTTTTCTCCAAAATCCAAGTTTTACGATTTTCGAAAGTTTTATGACCAAAACAACGACTATGATTTTAGGATGACCATGATGATGCTAGATATGAGGAAATGACTAGAACGAATATGTCAAGGATATGTTCTTACCATGAATATGACGATATGAAATGTTAAGCTATTTTGGGATAATGACTATTTTAAAGGTTTCAAAGTATATGAAATGATATGTTATGACCATGTTTTATGATTTCCGAAATGTTATCCTTCATTGATAGTCTCGCCTTATTATTAGTTCTTTCAAGGTGAGATAAAGCGCCCGTGATTATTCCATAATACAATCGGAGGTTACCGACCTTACGTCACTCCGATAGAGTTATAGCTTTTCTTCGGGCTCCCCTGCATGCTACGACATGATACATGTATAAGTATACGTATATGTATATGTATATGGGGAAGATGGGGAAAAGGGCAGGCGCTATAGGCGCACGGCCACCGATCGGTTGGAGAATGATATGATATCGTCCGGACGCGGGATGCCGGACGCGGGATAAGTGGTTAAATGGATCGGAGCGACGCCTCGGCAATATGGTATGTTCTATTTTCTTTATATATGAAAATGAGATGTTTTCAAGAAAGAATACGTACATGTATATACAAATGGATCGGGCTGCACGTTCCGCGAATGTATATGGATCGGGCTGCACGTTCCGCGGCATAGTATATGGATCGGGCTGCACGTTCCGCGAGCATTAAGCATGCATGATTCCGCCTTAAGAGGCACTCATACCTACGGGTTACGATATGTACAGATATTCATACATGACATGCTCCATATGTACAAGATACTCTCTTACATGACATGCTCTACTTTTCATACCATGTTCTTGTTCATGCCTTACATACTCGGTACATTGCTCGTACCGACCCCTCTTCTTCGGGGTCGTTGCGTTTCGTGCCGCGCGGTACACCTGGACGCATATTTTATTTGAAAAAGGGGATGATGTCCCGGCGAAGTTGGCAACTCCAATCATTCGGGCTCCGGTGTCGTCGAGTCGGTGTGCTATGCTATGATGTCTTGTCCGAAGTTAGAGACTTTGCGGACATAGTCGTGGGTTCGGGAGTCAATACGTGCTATGATACAAGTTTTGTACGGTTACATATTTTATTTGATTTAAAAGCGACAAAGGAATTTTTCAGCAATCCTATTATGTATACTTGACTTAGAGATTCAAAAAAAAAAAAAAAAACTTTTAGTACGTAGTAAGAGTCGGTGGGTTCGACTGGACACCGGCAATCCCTAGAATTTGAACCTCCCAAACACAAACCAAATATGTAGCTATACATAAAAACACGTTATCCAAAATTTAAAGCAAAACCCCCCAAATGGGTATAAAGCCTAACTTTGATTCTGAATTCCCATTGATGTCTAACAAGCATAGATTCCGAGTCAACCCCCGATACCTTAAAACTAACTTTCGAACCCAAGTCTCAAAATTCATCCGAGTGCGTTAGGAATCGAACCAAATATGCACAAAAGTTCTAAAAGACCAAGTGGACCTCTCGAAATAAACGAATTTTTGAAAAAGGTCCGTTTATCCAAAAGTCAAAATTGAGTCAACTATTTTTCGCTTTAAGCCAGATTTTCACCAAAGAGTCACCCATATCAAATCTAAACACATAGGGAAATGTGTCAGTGGTCCCCTCAAAACCAACTTTCGGGCCCAAGTAAAATTCATCCGAGTGCGTTAGGAATCGAACCAAATATGCACAAAAGTTCTAAAAGACCAAGTGGACCTCTCGAAATAGAAAAAGGTCCGTTAGAGATGCAATAACGACGCAAACACCAAAGAGTCGTTACTAAACACTTCTCTCTTGCTTTTTTAGAGATGATCGATCCTAAACGGGACCTCTCTCTTGCTTTGTAAATCTCCTGAGAGGTAAATTTATTATTGTTATCCAATAGCCATGATTTGATATCCCTCTCTTTATCATCATCAATGTCAATATCCTTTTCTAATTCATTGCCCTATAATTTCTCCTTGTTAGTGACTTTATGCTTATGCTTCTTGGCCACTAGTTGCTCATTACGCTCTCCATTATTGTCATCCTTTTTTTCCTCCTCTCATGTTGATTCTTGTATTTTCTTATCATCAACTATCTTTTTTTCTAGATCTATAGTTTCTTGTGAATTTATAGTCTGCATTGAACAAGTGTCAACCTCTTCTCCATCTGTGACCATTACTCTCCCATTATTTCCATCTGGTTGTTCTTTTGGAGCCTCTATTTCACCTCATGTCTCTTCTTCTTGTTCTTTCTCCTTCTGTTTGATCGGATATGCTCATGTTATCAATAAGATCAGTAATCACCAATTGCCATCTTCACTCTTTTCATCTCCCGATTCTTTCTTGCTTTAGAGTTATGTGTCTTTTATTTGTAATACTTATCTTTATCCTTCTCAGATTCCTCATTGTTCTACTTTCCAGATTCCTCAACTTGTTCAATTCCCTTGTCTGTAAACTTCTTAGCTTTTAACTTGTTTTGCTCACCAAATTCCATCAGTTATTTAGTTTTTTTTTTCTCTATTTCATTCACCTTATCACTATTAATTTTCATCCCAAAAGAAGTATCCACCCATGGTTTAGATGTTTCTTTAACATTCGTGTTCTCTTTCTGCTGGTCATTATCATCCTTCTCATGTATGTGTCAAGTCTACCAATGTGTCATATTTTTTTTTTTATCTCCCTTATCCTTGCTAGCTCTTGTCCCATTATTCTTGATGTTTCCCTGTAGGCCTTTGTTTTCCACCACTACATTATCATATTTGTTATCACCTTTTTTACTCTACACCAGATTCCATTGTTGATTTATGACCTTTCCATTCTTACAAACCTTATTTGTTTGTTGGTTCAGCCTTTTATTTTTAACCTTGAACAACGTCACCCTCCTTTCTTTTTGCCTTTTCTTCCTCCTTCTCTCCGTTCTTCTCTTCTTACCATTTTTCTCCTCCTTTTTTTTGTCTATGTTCAGGATTTAACACCCAACATCCTTACATATAATGGCCCCAAAGTTTCCAATGAGTGAGTGCAATACTCTGACAGGTAGTCATATTAAATTGTTTGTCACTTTGATCATACTTCTTTAGTTTCCACTAATAAAGAAACTGCAAAAAATGATGTCAAAATTTGACCTCCCAAAGTCGGTTTTCATGAAAACCCGACACAAAAACTTACCTCAGGGTTAGGTCGATAAAATCTTGGTCACTTTTCTAATCCACCTTCGGAGGTCGCTAAAATTACCGACTTCACAAGGTCATTACTGCTCTATTGCAAAAGCCAGTTTCACCTAGAAATATAAAAAATATTAACCACTGGAGGTCGATATTGTATTTTGTTTTTCTATTGTTTTTTATACTAACAATCTAATTGACCAACTCTAGGTTCAATTTCAATTTCGGTTTTAAGTTCTACAGAATAACAATATGACTAATCAAAGTTTAAACTATCTGATTAATCAATCCATATCAATTTAAGGTTCAAATTCAATTCTAAGTTCAACAATAACAATTAAATTAAGCTAGCATACAATGTCTATGTAATCTAATAAAGCCCAATCTAAAATACCCCAAACATGAACATTGAACAAGCATATAAGTTAATTAAAATAAAATTGTACAATTTAATGCAACAAATAACTAAAGTATTGAAAACCAAAAAAGAAAAAAATACCTCTAATTGAGGTTTTCGGATAGGGGCAGCCGCTAGTACGGTCGGCACTCAAGTGGGAACGAAGGCTGGTGTCACACCACAAACTTAGGCCTGGATGTAACACGACACTCGGTGCCTAACTACATGTGATTGAGCAAACCACATGGCTGGCTGTATCAACACGGAACATGTACTGAGGCAAGAAATAATTTGAATAAATGATGAGTCATCACATAATAATACTGAAAGTACAGTTTTAAACATAAGTACGGAAAATAGTCTGAAAACATAGTTGTGTAGCCCACAAGACTAAATATTACTTAATATTGAACATGACCTCATCGACTAGTCTAACGATGAAGTTTTTCCCATACGAGTCCAAAATAGTGAATCACGTTGCTGGTCAAGGCCACACGTAAAACTCCGACCGTCAAACATAACATGATTGCTGATAAATAACGACAATGTCCCGAAATTGATGGGGCTCACCAAACAGCTTATATGATTATGTCCTAATGAGCAAATCCGTCATCTTGGAAATTAGTACCTCCAATATAAAATTCAGGCCCCGGGCAAAAGGGACGTAAGTACATTGGAATTGTACTTGTAAGTAAAAAAACTGAAAAAAAGAGCTGTAAGTAGGGTGCTGGGGAAATGGACAGCTAAAATCAATAACATGGATACATAAAGTAATCTGAAATTGAAACTGTAACTATAAACTCAAGTTGTAACAGTAAATTTAATCTGTATTGTAAGTTGCAAACTGTAACTAAAACCTGGACATGATCATGATCTGTATGATCAAGTGGTAAACTGAGTAAAATACTTATAGTATGTATATCTGCAGGAGAACCTTAGTAAAACCAACATGTAACCACCACGTGAGCACGTGGCGTATGAAATCTGACTCGACCAGCTGAGCCATCTCATACTTTGTCGGGATATGAGACATGAACATGACATGAATAGATCAATAGAATCACCCACAATGGGTAACATGAATGAATATTTCTAACTGGGTGGAGCGATCCTTCTTCTGTGCTGACATACATAGTTTCAGGCATTAAGCCTTCTCGATAATCTATACTACTCCCAAAATATGAACAAGGATAATAGGTGGCATTTGAGCCCATGGTTTCATAACATATTTAAAATATAGTTCATAACATGTATACATAATATAATTTTCATGAGACATGAGATTCATGGAGGATTCATGGAATATAGCAATTGCAGTTCATATAGCTTTTCGTGTTACATGCTTGAAAACTCATGGAAATCAAGTAATGGGTATTCATGGATTATGTAATGAGTTCATGATGCTCAGAAAAATATACATAAATGAAATACAAAGTTTTGTTATTTCAACTATAAAAACTTTGTAGCTTTTCATGAAACTTGGGCATAATACTCATAAGGATGAGAAATATGTGGAACCATGAACGAACATGGTGAGGGGAAGAACAAGGGTATTCCCACACGTATATAGAAGCCCTACATACCATAAACTCTCCAACCTAATAAACTAGTTTGCTTCTCTGATAAAGAACATCCAAATCCCTAGCTTGAATCACTTGAGAAGGATTACCTTAGAAATCCTATGTTTTCGTTCAAGAATCATGGTAAGTATCATGTATTTAGTGTTAGGATTGATTAATAATCATAGAGATGTTCTTACCTTGACGTGGGTGGTGGAGATTGGGGTTAAAATCATCCTTCAAGGGGTTCCTATGAAGTTGGAAGGTTTGATAAATGAAATTTTGAATTAGGTGTTGAGTTAATAGGAAGGGACATTCGAGATGGCCTAGCTCGCTAAGCGAGATCCAAAGAGAGGGGTGGCCTCGTTTAGCAAGCTCTATAGTGAGTTCACCTAACCTAATCATACTGTCACGACCCACGCCGATGAGTCGTGATAAGTGCCCGACCTCTACTAACCAAGCACCCCCAACTCATACTTGCATCTCACACCGAGCAATATGGTGGCCCATATATAAACTATAACTCGAACTATACTTCTCCCGTACGACAAAAAAGAAGCAACTTGCATACTATATATATATATATATATATATATATATATATATATATATATATATATATATATATCTGTGCCGATAGGCCGCTACATATGCTGTACAACAAAAATAAGAGCCGCCATGGCTACATAATATCCCAACTATGTACAACTGCCTACAGATCTCTAATAGAGTACAAGTTGCAGAGAGGACGGGACAGGGCTCCCGTCATACCCATATACACAAGTCAAAATAGCATACCAAAATGAATAGCAGCCCCAAGCCAAGTGGAGCGTACTGGGTACTGCTGAGTGGAAGTCCTACTGAGCTGGATCGCCTCTCTGTTTATCTGAACCTACGGGCATGAACGTATCCCCCCCCCCCGAGCACAAGGATTCAAGACGGATAATGTGCGGTATGTAAGGCATAAGATCAACATGCATATAAAATCATGGAAAAACATCTGAGACATGCCAGTGAGTATGTGAATCTAAATGAATCTGTATAACTATATATAGGAACGCCACAACATAGGCCACATCATCACCCCCCGTCAAATATGCCTTGTATACGTACATTAATGCTATAACATAGGCCACATCGTCACCCCCTGTCAAATTTGCCTTATATATGTACATGAACGCCATAACATAGGCCACATCATCACCCATGTCAAATGTGCCTTATATATGTACATGAACATCACAATATAGGCCACGTCGTCACCCCCATGAAGAATGAGAATGAGTGCAATGCATAAGTAAAATGAAATAATAGGACTCTCAGAATGATATGATGTCATATTACCGCTGGTGGACAATTACTGAGCTAACATCACTAAAACATGAAATCTCAAGACCCGTGAATAGAAAGAATATCATAACAGGGGTACAGGATTATCAAAGACTAAAGTACTCCTAGCACTTCTAAGAGTAGGGTAATATGAAAGCTCATATGCTCGTTTGTACATTCACATCATAGGATCATCATTAACATCATAGAAAATATCTATCTTTAGTATCAGAAGAACTTTGAGAATCATGAACTTCTAACTTTTGAGAATAAGGATGTTGTAAAAAGCATGTCTGGGTGCATAAGAAGGGAATCATGCCTTTAGAAAGAAAGGGACTAGCTTAACATACCTTTTCGGTTGCCTTAACTTTAACTACTTAACACTTGTTCTCCCAAGCTCGTAAATCTACATTCAAGAAAATTTATAATATTGTTCGGCTTATCGTCATATGCTTGTCTTAAGCCCTCAAATTAATTTCTTTTAAAAGCTGCCAACATTCGGGCAGCATCTCCCCTGTTTATATCCCTAGCCCGAAATCACAATACCAACAATAGCAACCTTAATATCAACAACATCATAATCAGCACAAATATACTCCATAAAACATCCCACACGATGTCTTTCCCAATTTCTCAACCAACCATAACAATATCCACAATACTATAATCAAAGAATTATATTCAATTTAATCTCAAATGAATCCAAAATCTCCTTTCAAATTCATCCCATAGTCATCATCTTCAATTCAATACTTTGTGACTTTTCCACTTTGATTCTTTTCCTTTTCAAGAGTTATTAAACCTTTAAACCAACTCAATCATATAGATAGGATGGGGAACATACCTTATAATGGCAGAACTTCACCTCACTCAACTTCTCCCAAGCTCAAGTTCATTACAACATTGAAGAGAAGCAAGAATAATAATCTTCCATAGATTATCTTAAGGTTTTGATATTTTGATCTTCTCTTTCAATGGTATGGAAGGTTGTGGAATGTTTTAGAACCTTCAAGAATTCCCAAAAACTCTCTTATAATGGGAGGATAAGTGTGGAAGGCTCTAGATAAGTGTGGAGATGAGAAATGGTGAGAAATTAGGTGATTTAGATGACTTAAATGGGTATATATAATAGTCCAATTCGGGTTGGGCTGGTAGGCCGAAATTAGTGGACTTTTTAAAAGGTTTCTAGAATTTCAGCGTAGGTTCGCGGGCTTCTGGCAGTCCATTTTAAAATGCTCATAACTCCCTACTCCGATGATGTATCCATGAACAGTTTGTTGCGTTGGAAACTAGACTCGATGAACTTCATTTTAGGCTCTTGAAATACCTCAAAACTCCTGATATACCCGGAGATATACCTCTCTCCAAATTTTTTCAAATTTTTGACAAACTTATTTTATTCGATTTGCTTGATCCCAAAACCTTTAGAAACTTGCTAAACACTTGATAAGAGTATTACTTAACCTTACAAGGGTTCCATGACCTCTAAGATCTTATTTAGTTTACTCACAACGCACACGACGCGGAAATTTTCGAGGTGTAACACATACTTAGTCAATTTTATGAAGTTTGCTCCTTGGGACTACTATACCTCGTCGAGCAAGGTCTATAGCGAGCTCATGTTTCGCTCAAGTGCTTGAGCGAGCTCCTATTGTCATTTCTACACTTAGTCAAAATTTTACATTTTTCGATTTGGAACACCCTACCTCGCTGAGCGAGGATTATAGCGAGCTTTGGTCTCGCTCTGGAACTCACTCAGCCAGCTCCTTCTGTCATGCAAGACTTAGCCAAATTCCTCTCTTCTGATTTCATGGTTCTATACTTTAGTTCTAGAGTTTGAAATGTTACAATATCTCGCCCCTTGGGATTATTCATCCTCGAATGATGGATCATGTTTCTCATGGTCAAATTCACACACCTTAAGGATATGGTTACGTGAATTCAGGACTGAATATTCACCGAACTGAAGGAATTAATGGACTGAATGAATACTAACTACATGAATACTGAACTAAATGAATGCTGAACTGTCTACATACTAAACCGAATGACTACTGAACTAACTGAATACTGGTGTTACACCTCGTAGTTTTACCCATTGAGATTCACTAGGTGCTAATTGTTCAACTGTGGACACTGGAGTTACTACCGAAGATATATGAGATTATATGTGTTAATATTGTTATTATGAGGGTTTATGCTCATGCAATAGGTTATGAAAGGATTGGAGAACAAGTGAATCAAGGAGATTAAGGTTTTGGTACTTTGGAGAAAAGTTGGACAAGATTTCGTACGATAATTTTGGTCTAATTTGGAGAAAGAATATCTTTTAGCATATGAAGAGTTTTGAGGTAAAGCAAATCCTAAAATGAAGTTCATGAAGTCTAGTTTCCAATGCAACAAACTGCACATCAATCCGACATCGGAATCAAATGTTATGAGCATTTTAAGATATACTGCCAGAGCAGGGATTAACTCTGCGCAACCACGCCTTGAGGTGGCACGAACACGCAGAGGACCAAGGGATAACTCAGCGCGAGCGCGCCCTAAGGTGGCGCAAACGCGCTGAGTAATTTTTAGGTCAGTGTAGGCAGACTCTGGAACGTCATAGAAGGGGGGGGGGGGGGGGTCACCCCCTCATTCTTCATCCAAACACCCCCAAAACTTCTCCAAACTTTGGAAAATTTTCCTCAACCTCCGATCATCAAATTTTAGCCCAAATCAAGTATAATCTCCGAATTCAGGTTCAGGCAGCATATAGTTGCGACTATACTATCATATTGCGG
The DNA here is from genome assembly GCF_029784015.1 of Lycium ferocissimum. Classification (NCBI taxonomy): domain Eukaryota; kingdom Viridiplantae; phylum Streptophyta; class Magnoliopsida; order Solanales; family Solanaceae; genus Lycium; species Lycium ferocissimum. The sequence goes on along the minus strand of NC_081342.1, from coordinate 32,211,245 downwards.
TAAGTCTTGGCTCGAAATCAAGGGGATATTGAAGATATAGTTGTTCTAGCAAGAGTAAGGTATGAATCTCTCCTTATTGATATTGATTTAAGTTTATTTACGAAGACAGAGTTATTAAATCATCGTATGACGGATTAATTGGTTGAGAAATCGGGTAAACATCGTGTGGGATATTTTATGGAGTATATTGGTGTTGATAATATTGTTCTTAATGTTAGTGTTGTTGTTGTTGTTGTTATTGTTATTGGTTATTGGTATTGTGATTTCGGGCTAGGGATATAAACAGGGGACATGCTGCCCGAATTTCGGTAGATTCTAATAGGATTTAATTTGAAGGCTTGAGACAAGCATATGATGACAAACCTAACAATAGTATAATTTTCTTGAATATAGATTTACGAGCTTGGGAGGACAAGCGTTAAGTAGCTAAAGTTAAGGCGGCCGAAAAGGTATGTTAAGGCTATCCTTTCTTTCATTTTGGCATGATCCTATGATATGAACGAACAAGCGGGTAAACGAGCTTCCATATTACTCTAGTCTTATAAGTATTACGCATACTTCAGTCTTTGATGATCCTGTGCCTTTGTTGTTATGTTCATTCTATTCATGGGCCTTGAGATTTCATGTATTAGTAATGTTAGTTTAGCAGTTGTCCACCAGAGTTAGTGTGACACCATATTATTCCGAGAGTTCTATGTATTCATTTTGTTTATACATGGCATTCATATTCATATGCATTTTGACCTGTGACCAGAAGTCGTTATATACGCGTATATTATATGTATATGGGGTAGTGGGAAAGGGATAGGCGTTATATATGCATTACCACTTGATCAGCAGGTGCACCATGATGATGATGATATATGGATCGGGCTGCATGTTCCGCAAAGAATGTATATGATGATGATGATGATGGCCGTAGAGAGGCCGATGGGATATGAAAAAATGGATCGGGCTGAACGTTCCTTAACACTATGACCTATATATATACATGAGCATAATTATCATTGAGAGCCTGCATGATATACGCCTACAGAGGCATCGTCGGTATAAAGATTTATGCAAATACTTTCAGATACTCGATCATACGTATACATACGTACAAATCGGTTGGTTTTTGAGTTCGATTCGCCTATGATTCTTATGTTTATATTACTTATGCCTTACATACTCGCACATTATCCGTACTGACTCCCCTATTACTCGGGGGGAGGGGGGGCTGCGTTCATGCCCGCAGGTTTATGTAGACAACGAGATGATCTAACTCAGTAGGATTTCCCCTCAGTTAAAGTCAGTGCGCTCTACTCGATCCGGAGCTGCGGTCTATTTTGGCATGTTATCTTGGGATTTATATGCATATATGGATATGACCGAAGCCCTGTCTCGTCCTTTCTACAACTTGTACTCCATTAGAGGTCTGTAGACAGTTGTACATAGTTGGGATGTTATATAGCCATGACGACTCTTATTTAGTTGTACTGCATATGTAGCAGCCTAATCGGCTTGCATCTGTTATACCCCGTACTTTGTACGTTGGAATATTCTAAGTTGGTTGCGACAAGTTATGGACAAGACTTTTAATTTTCGGTTTTGTCGATTTTTGTTTTAATGCACAAGTTGCATATTCATCTTTTCATTGGTATGGAGTGTTAAGGGTAAATTTGGAATAAGAAAAATTTGGGGTTAAAAGTGAATTATGGAAAGTTAAGCATTTCATGAGAATTTGGGGCTAGAAGTGAAATTTTGGAAACTTGATATTTCATGAAAATGGCCATATGTGGCCATGTGTGTGAAGTGGGCCATAGGCCACATGTGTAAATTATATTTGTAGGGGACATGTATATAAAGACCAAAGATGACAAGGCAAGACACATAATTCATCTTTTCAACTTTAGAAATTTCAAGAAACTTGAAGAAAAATGAAGAAGGAGAAAACGGCCAAGGAGGAAAAAAAATTGAAGGTCAAAAATTGATCATGGAAAATTATTTTCTTCTAGGTTTCCTACTAATTGGAAGGTTCTAATCAACATGGAGTAGTTGTTGGAGCAAGAAAATCGTTCGTTGTGGTTATGAGCAAGTCTAGCCGTATAGAGAAGTTGAAGGAAAAGGTGAGATTTAATCTTCTTTATGTGTTTTATGGATGATGGTGCATGTTGTGAAATGTAGAAGTGAATGAAGTTCATGAAAATATGGTGTTGGGTTGTGGCCGTGTATATATGTGTGGTGTAGAAATGATGAACTAATTTTATTTAGTATGTTTTGGTTGTTGTTGTATGGATTACGTGGTGAAAATGATGATTTAATGGTCTAAGTTGAAGTAGAGAACGTTTATGGGCTGTTTTGAAGATAATGTGAATTTAGTGTAGTTTCTTGTATTGTTAAGGTTAATGTTGTGAATATGTGGATTATTGGTGTAGTTTATGAATTTGGAAGGAAGAAAATGTATTGTTGTTGTTCTTATGGAAATTTGAGGTTTCGGGTGGAGTAGAGCATTAATTGGATTGTTTGAAATATTGTGCGGATTGTTGGAAATGTTCTTGAATCTTATTTGAATGGTTTTGGGTTGGTATTTGAATATGCGATCGTTGATATTAGTTTGAATGTATGAAGTTGAATTGAATATGCATGAATGTTGTCGAATTATGTAGAAAGGAGTTATTAATGTTAGAATGCGTTTGGAATTGCTTATGGATATTGTTGATGTGGGCGTTGGTATTGTTTTTGGATATTAGACCGAGTTGAATTCTCGGGGAGTTGAATTTACAGGGGAAATGCTGCCCAAATTTCGTAAATAAAGTGCGAGCTTAAAATGGGATTCCGAGGTGCCTATGACTAATGTTTGGTGTCTAATGACGTGTTGTAGATTTTGCGAAGCCGAGACTTGAGTTTGGATTAGCTTAGGAAGCACGCAGGTAAGTAAAGGTATGAAAGATATATGTTGGGAAAGGTATTGAAGTTGCGACTGAAATACAAGTTGAAGACTGAAGGGGGAAAGTAAACAAGAAAGTGCAACAGGTGCCGTTTGAGTTGGGCATACGAGGTATGTTTATTATTTGTGTACTGTTGATGATATTGGGAGCCCTGTGTGGCTGCGATATGATATGATATGTATATATGTATTTTGGCCTACGAGGCATTGTTGGTATTTCTGTGTACAGTTTTGAGATAGTGAGAAATATAGAGGAATCTCTGCCGAAATTTTCCCAGAAATAAAGAGAAAATGAGATGTAGGTTTGTAATGCGACTTGAAAGGTCGTGTCCACCGTAATGGTAAGATTTGAGTAAGTTGCGAGATATTAAGGATAAAGTGGATTAGAAAGGGGTAAAGAGTTAAAAAGTGTTATATTATGGGATTGGTTGCGAATAAGATACAATGTGAATATAAAGGGGATTGTTATGAAAATAAGTGAAGCCTAGTGAGAAAGTTGCCAAGGTTATGGTGTGATCTATGTAGCTAAAATACAAAGGCAAGTGTGAAACGGAAAAACAAGCTATGGAACGAATAAGGAAGGGTTGAGTTAAAGATTAAGAGCCGACACGAGATAATGTGCCTAGAATGTTACAAGTTGAGTAAAGGAAATTACAAGAAGGAAAAGTTTAACTCGAGATCCTTAAGACCCCATACGACTAGTTGAACATTCGAGAACGAATGTTCTAAAGGGGGAAAGGATGTTATACCCCGTACTTTGTACGTTGGAATATTCTAAGTTGGTTGCGACAAGTTATGGACAAGACTTTTAATTTTCGGTTTTGTCAATTTTTGTTTTAATGCACAAGTTGCATATTCATCTTTTCATTGGTATGGAGTGTTAAGGGTAAATTTGGAATAAGAAAAATTTGGGGTTAAAAGTGAATTATGGAAAGTTAAGCATTTCATGAGAATTTGGGGCTAGAAGTGAAATTTTGGAAACTTGATATTTCATGAAAATGGCCATATGTGGCCATGTGTGTGAAGTGGGCCATAGGCCACATGTAAATTATATTTGTAGGGGACATGTATATAAAGACCAAAGGTGACAAGGCAAGACACATAATTCATCTTTTCAACTTTAGAAATTTCAAGAAACTTGAAGAAAAATGAAGAAGGAGAAAACGGCCAAGGAGAGAAAAATTGAAGGTCAAAAATTGATCATGGAAAAATATTTTCTTCTAGGTTTCCTACTAATTGGAAGGTTCTAATCAACATGGAGTAGTTGTTGGAGCAAGAAAATCGTTCGTTGTGGTTATCAGCAAGTCTAGCCGTATAGAGAAGTTGAAGGGAAAAGGTGAGATTTAATCTTCTTTATGTGTTTTATGGATGATGGTGCATGTTGTGAAATGTAGAAGTGAATGAAGTTCATGAAAATATGGTGTTGGGGTTGTGGCCGTGTATATATGTGTGGTGTAGAAATGATGAACTAATTTTATTTAGTATGTTTTGGTTGTTGTTGTATGGATTCTATGGTGAAAATGATGATTTAATGGTCTAAGTTGAAGTAGAGAACGTTTATGGGCTGTTTTGAAGATAATGTGAATTTAGTGTAGTTTCTTGTATTGTTAAGGTTAATGTTGTGAATATGTGGATTATTGGTGTAGTTTATGAATTTGGAAGGAAGAAAATGTATTGTTGTTGTTCTTATGGAAATTTGAGGTTTCGGGTGGAGTAGAGTATTAATTGGATTGTTTGAAATATTGTGCGGATTGTTGGAAATGTTCTTGAATCGTATTTGAATGGTTTTGGGTTGGTATTTGAATATGCGATCGTTGATATTAGTTTGAATGTATGAAGTTGAATTGAATATGCATGAATGTTGTCGAATTATGTAGAAAGGAGTTATTAATGTTAGAATGCGTTTGGAATTGCTTATGGATATTGTTGATGTGGGCGTTGGTATTGTTGTTGGATATTTGGCCGAGTTGAATTCTCGGGGTGTTGAATTTACAGGGGAAATCTTTGCCTAAATTTACGTAAATAAAGTGCGAGCTTAAAATGGGATTCCGAGGTGCCTATGACTAATGTTTGGTGTCTAATGACGTGTTGTAGATTTTGCGAAGCCGAGACTTGAGTTTGGATTAGCTTAGGAAGCAATCAAGGTATGTAAAGCTTACCTTTCTTTCTTTTGGCATGTCTTAGACGGAAGTAAGCTATGATATGTTATGAGCCTTGGGGGCAACTCTATTCCGAAGTTCCGAGCATGTTTATGATTCATATTTGCTTCTTGATGTTGGCGGCCTTATATGGTCAAGCTATGGCTTATATGTCTTTTGTATGGTTGGTTCCAAATGTTGCATAAAAAGCTTTGTTTTCAAAAATAGTTTTGTAACTACGAACGTCCGTAACTTTCACAGACAGAACCGGATGGCTTTGATATGTTCGCAAATGATTCTATAACGTATAAGGACTATGATTTTCATGGGCGGGTCCGACTTGAGTCGACACCCCCTCCGTGGGCCCGCGACTTTCCTTATGTACTTCGACGATTTTGAAAGGATATGATATGACTATTATTCGATTTCAAGTACGATCAGTTTACTTATCTTTTGAGTTTGTAATAATGATTCGATAACATATGATGACTATGATTTTCGTAGGCGGGCCGGATTAGGTTGACGCTCGTCCGTGGGTCCCGCGATCTTTTCTCGTATAATTTTGGGCTTTTGAAAGAACTTGTTATGACTACATTCCGAACCCCCGAGTATGATTACTTATTTATCTTGTTAAGTCTCGAAACAAGGATTTTATGTATGTGACTTTGATACGTGACTATGGTTTACGAAGTTCGGTTTGATATGTTCCGAGTGACATTCGGAAGAAAATACGATTTGACTATCATCTTGGGTTGTAAATAATAGTTCGCTTTGATTATCTTGTTGGGTCTTTGTAAGTGTTTTGCATTGCATATGATTTCCCACGATTACGTATGTGTGCATTTTGTTATTACCTCTTTGCCGAGTCCCGGCCGGCATGTGTAATATTGACGCGGATACTTGACCGCGGTATGTGTGATATTGACCCATTTTGGATTCTTGACCGCGGTATGTGTGATATTGACCGCTGGATACTTGGCCGCGGTATGTGTGATATTGACCGCTGGATACTTGACCGCGGTATGTGTATATGTGACATTGATATGGGTACTTGACCGCGGTATGTGTATATGTGACATTGCCCGCTGGGTACTTGACCGCGGTAAGTGTTTATGTGATTTTGACGATCTGGATTGTGATCATTCGGTTAATGTCAGCTAATATGATATGTTTGATTTTCCATATATATATGAGACGAAATGTTTTTCAAAGAGAAGCGAAGCATTTCGGCATTCGATTATCATATTTGTCTTCGGTACCTCTTATGTATGATTTGTATGTCGGATGCAAGCACTTTAGTATTCCGCTATTGTGCTCACTTTACGCTGTCCATACTTCGGTCATGACTTCGTTTTACGTACTTCATGCTTTGCATACTCGGTACATATTTCGTCTGACCCCTTTCTTCGAGCCGCGTTTCATGCCGCCCGGTACCCACGGATGAGTAGATGAGGTTAGCGGAAGATGTTCCGGTGGATTGGCGAGCTCCATTTCCTCGGAGTGCTCCCGAGTCCGAGTGCTTTTTGTATGGTATACGAAGTTATGGTAGAGACTTTGCAGACAGTGTCGTGTGTGTGATATGTCAGTCTTGTAAGCGGCTATGTAAGCCGATGTATTACTATGCATTATGTTACGAACTTCATATGTTTACAGATTTCATACAATGCTAGTTTTATTTGATTTGACCAAGATGGAAGGCATGTTTGTTTTCGGAAAAAAAAAATTTCGTTATGTGCTTACGTCATGTTTTGCGGGCCCAGTATGATTATGAGTATTACGAAAGTTAGCGGGTTCGCTCGGCCCTAGGTAAGGGTCGGGTGCCCATCACACCCTATCGGATTAAGGGTGTGACAGCATCATTCTTTCCATCTTATATACGAGTATAGGCACTCGTCACGACTCATCGAATTGGATTGTGATATAAGTGGTATCAGGGCAGTTCCGTCCTAGGGTTGTCTACATACCGTGTCTAGTAGAGTCTTGTTTATGGGTGTGTCATGCACCACACTTATAAATAGGAGGCTACAAGACATTTAGGATGTTACTATTCTTTCTATCCTAGATCGTGCGATAGAGCTGTGAGATACGAACATTCTTTCTAATAATTTATTCTGATTTCAGCGATGCCTCGTAAGAAAGCTACAACTGCCCCGAAGGACAAGGGAGTGGCTAGTGAGGCCACTAGTCGTACTCAGTGGGCTACTAGAGCTCGGGGCGAGTCTCAGAGTGAGAACCTATCTCAGACTTCACATACCCCACCTTCAACACCTGCCCCAGTGCCCCCAGTTCCTCAGCCAGACGCACCGGGCCAGGATGTGTGGGATGTTGTGTAGCTATTGACCAGATTTGTAGCCACTCAAGCACAGTGATAGGGAGTTGGCATTGACCAGGTAGACCGAGCTGGTGGTGCTAGAGTTAAGACTTTCCTCGGTTTAGATCCTCCAGAGTTCTCTGTGTTAAAGTAAAATATGGACCCTCAAGACTTTATTGACAGTATGCAGAGGACCTTGAGGGTTATTCATGCTGATGAGGTTGAGTCCGTGAAGTTGGCTTCTTATCGGCTCTGTGATATTACGGTGCAGTGGTATCAGGCATGGGAGCTATCTAGGGGTGAGAATGCCCCTCCACCCGTGTGGTGAGAGTTTTTAGATACTTTTATTCGCCATTACTTACCACCAGAAGTCTGACGGACCCGAGCAGATAGTTTCTTGCGTATTGAAGCGAAGCGCATATGAGTGTTCGGGGTGTTGTGTACATTTGATTCCTTTTTGGATATGCCCCACCCCACAGGCGGGCGAGATGAGAGACGTGTTCATTGTTTCGTGGCTGGTCTAGGGCCACATTTGATAGATAAGTGTATGACTGCTGTATTACAGCCGGGCATGGATATCTCCCGCATATAGGCATACGCACAGAATCTAGAAGATCGTAAACATCAGCGGAAGACAGAGCATGAGCATAACCGGGGTCGTGGTAAGAGGGCTAGATCTTTAGATGTCGGGGGTTAGTTCAGAGGAGGACAGAGATAACAGTATTTCTAGTATCCATTCCATTCAGCAGAGAGTGCACCTTCGCAGTTTTCAGATTCGAGATTTGACCGGTCTTCTTATTCTTGAGCGGCTCAGAGTTCCAGAGGTTCGACTTCTCAGTTTAGACCGGAGTCAGGCCAGATAATACCCCATTTGCCACGGTGTGCCCAGCATGGTAAGTTACACGTAGGTTAGTGTCAGCTAGGATCAGATGCTTGTTATGTTTGTGGCCAGCTAGATCATAGGATTTAACAGTGTCTGATGAGAGAGAGTGGGGGTATGGTCCATCCTACAGGGTCCGTAGCCGGTTCTTCTTCTTCGGTACGCCCTTCAGGGCAAGGTTCTCAAGCACCGGTAGGACGTGGTAGAGGAAGGAGTGGAGCGTCTAGATTAGGCGGGCCTCAGTACCGCGTCTATGCACTAGCCGGTAGACAGGATCGTGAGTCGTCTCCTGATATTGTTACAGGTATATTATCAGTTTCCTCCTATTATGTGTATGGACTGATTAATCCGGGTTCTACCTTATCATAGGTTACTCCATTTATTGCTGGCAAGTTTGGGATAGAGCCTGAGTCAATTAAACCTTTTGAGGTATCCACGCCAGTTGGCGATCGAATGATAGGTAGGTGGGTGTATCGAGGTTGTGTAATTATAGTGTGTAATCGTCATACCATAGTAGATTTGATTGAATTAGGTATGATCGATTTTGATGTCATTATGGGTATGGATTGGTTAGCTTCCTGGTATGCTAATATTGATTGTAGAACGAAGGTTGTCTGGTTCCAGTTTCCAGGCAAACCAGTTTTAGAGTGGAAAAGTAATGCTGCTTCACCGAAGGGTAGATTTATTTACTACCTTAAGGCAAGCAAGATGATTAGGAAAAGGAGCCTATCTGTCCACTTAGTTCGGTGCGGGGATGTTACGAAGTAGAGTCCATGAGTCATTCGCGTATGATGGATTAATTGATTGAGAAATCCGGTAAACATCGCGTGGGATGTTTTATGGAGTATATTAGTGTTGATGATGATGTTCTTAATGTTAGTGTTATTATTGTTATTGTTGTTGGTTGTTGGTATTGTAATTTCAGGCTAGGGATATAAATAGGGGACATGCTGCCCGAATTTCAGCAGATTCTAAAAGGATTTAATTTGAAGGCTTGAGACAAGCATATGATGATAAGCCTAACAATAGTATAATTTTCTTGAATATAGATTTACGAGCTTGGGAGGACAAGCGTTAAGTAGTTAAAGTTAAGGCGGCCGAAAAGGTATGTTAAGGCTGTCCCTTCTTTCATTTTGGCATGATCCTTTGATATGAACGAACAAGGGAGTAAATGAGCTTCCATATTTCACTCCTCTTAGAAATATTTGGCATACTTCAGTCCTTGATGATCCTTTACCCTTGTTATTATGTTCCCTCTATTCATGGGTCTTGAGATTTCGTGTATTAGTAATGTTAGTTCCGCAGTTGTCCACCAGAGTTAGTGTAACACCATATTATTCCGAGAGTTCTATGTATTCATTTTATTTATTCATGGCATTCATATTCATATGCATATTGACCCTTGACTAGAAGGCATTATATACGCGTATATTATATGTATATAGGGTTTAGGGAAAGGGATAGGTGTTATATACGCATTACTACCTGATCAGCTAGTGCACCATGATGATGATGCTATATAGATCGGGCTGCACGTTCCACAGTAATGTATATGATGACGATGATGATGGCCGCAGAGAAGCCGATGGGATATGAAATAATGGATCGGGCGGAAAGTTCCTCAACAATATGACCTATATATATATATATGAGCATGATTATCATTGAGAGCATGCATGTTATGCGCCAACAGAAGCATTGTCAGTATACAGATTTATGCAAATACTTTTAGATACCTAGTCATAAAGATGCATACAGACAGTCAGTTGGTTTTTGAGTTCAGATTCAGTTCATGATTCTTATGTTTATATTACTTCTATGCCTTACATACTTAGTACATTATTCGTACTGACTCCCCTATTGCTCGGGAGGGGGGGAGGGGGGGGGGGCTGCGTTCATGTCCGCAGGTTTAGGTAGACAGAGAGACAATCCAGCTTAGTAGGACTTCCCCTCAACTATAGTCGGTGCGCTCCACTCGATCCCGAGCTGCGGTCTATTTTGGTATGTTATCTTGGGATTTATATACATATATGGATATGACGACAGCTCTTTTCCGTCCTTTCTACAGCTTGTACTCCATTAGAGGTTTGTAGACAGTTGTACATAGTTGGGATGTTATGTAGCCTTGACGGCTCTTATTTTGTTATACAACATATGTAGCGGCCTAATCGGCTTGCATCGTTCTTTCCATCTTATATATGTACGGACTACGTAGAGTTTATGATGACATCTTTTCATGAGTGAGTATAAGTTCGGTTTGAGCTATTTATAGGCCATTATTATTTAATGTTATTCAGATAGTTCACTGGAGATCAGGTGCTCGTCAATACTCATCAATTTAGGTCGTGATAATTGTGAACCTAAAGATTATTGCTTGAGGTTTTGATACTGAACTGACTGAAAATTGAAAATCCAACTACTATAATAAAAGGTCTAAATGTAGAGGTTAGTTACCGTCGACATTTTCTGCTTGTTCGTCAAATAGCTGCGGATACTTAGACGTTATGTCCTCATCAGCTTCCCACATAGCCTCTTCAACCTTCAGATATCTCCATAACACCTTTATTGAGGCAACTTCCTTAGTTCTCAAACTGCGAACCTGACAATCAAGAATAGCCCCGGGAATCTCCTCATAAGCTACGCTAGCACGACCCAAAATCCCATTTGTGCAGTGAGGGCTCCCAACCCAGCCCTTAGATGAAAGCCCATATACATGCAAATCAAAATAACTTAAGTAAATGCAGAAATAAAGTCAACAACCCAAGGTGCTTAATTGTTAATAATAAATAGATAGACAATAAGTATAGGCCTGAAATCACTACCCAAAACCTAAAAGTCACAAGTACAGAGCTATTAATCCAAATACAAGGCTGAATAATACATAATGCTGTCTAAAGTGAAGAAAGACATGAAATAAAAGTAAAAAAGAGTCTGGCACCATGGAAACATCATCAGCTCACCCTGAAACTCCGAGAAAACTCTCTAATAAGATCCACGAGCCACCATTCAATCCTAGATCTGTACTTGCACACAAAAGGTGCAACAAGCGTAGAGTGAGTACGGGAACACGTGTACCCAGCAGTATCGTTGACCGACCTTAGATTATAGTGATGATGAGGGTTGGTACTTTCGATACTCCTCTTATTTCTTAGTTAATTTTGAAATCACAATTTATAAGCATACAAATAAGAAAATAAGAGTCCCACAATATAAGCAAATCATAAAGTTCATTCTTTTCGAGTATGCTTATAAGGGTTCGACATTTTCATCGTTCAAAGTCAAGAGTAAGTGTAAAGATTCCATCTTTATAATGATTACATCAAGTATAAGCATAAAGATCCCATCTTTATATCCTTAAACACACATATGGCATGAAAACAATTTCGGACAAACATATGTAGAATGAGATGTAAAGGATATATGCAATACAATGGCCAAGTGCACCAGTATACACATGATGCTGCTGTAGGTTTCACGTGACCCATGGGGGACTCATAAGGTCTATATACCCACTTGAAATACCAAACCTCTCAGATCACAATGGGTCTCAGCCATTCGACTATAGTATCATCATCATCACTCTATCCATGTACCGCATCCAAATCCGGCCTCCCAGGCCCATATCTTGTATCCTCATCAATGAAATGCCAATAATATCATGAATGTATGTATGGATATGCGTACACCATGAAAATGAATAATAACAAGTCAATGTCAAGTATATTTATGTACTTTTTCATAGTCTAAACGAGACGTGGATTGATGATTACAAATCAAGTCATTATTCAAAATTATTCAACCAATGCTAGGCATCATAGCCAAAATAAACAACAATCATACCAACCTAAATAGATTAATCCACCCTTCCTCGTTGCCCGAAGGGTAAACATGTAATCTCTATCACAAGTCATATTAGTTCATGTTTTAGTTACCCATACATATACACTGGTACCCGCAAAAAGTGCTCATCACCTCACGAGTACGGGACCCCTAATTCCCCATTACACCCCTTTAATACATTAACCAACATATACACAACATAAAGGGTCTAGTAAGTCTGAACTTGCCTAAATCCGAAGTCGAAGAATCACTCCGCAGCCTTCCCCTTCCTCAGAGCTTCCTAACAAGCCCAATTTGCTCAATGATGATATCTACATGAGAATACCAGTCTAATGATAACCATAATTAAGACATGCCAAAGAAAGAGAGGTGAGCTTACATACCTTTGCCGCCCTCTAAGCTAATCCAAACTTACGCCATTTCTCACGATCCACGATAACGTCATCGGACACCCAACATTAGCCATAAGCATTAAAGAACCCAATTCCAAGCCGTCACTTTATCTACGTAAATTTCGGCGCATCTCCCCTATAAATCCAACAACCCCAGATTTCCATTCGGCCAAATCACAACAACCAAACCAACAATCATTCCAACAACATCAATAAATAATTTCAAACGCATTCTAACATTAGCAATTCTTCTTTACATAATTCATCAACATCCCATTTACATTCAAATAAACCGCATATAATCAAGCCAGCTTCATTGATCATACGTTCAAGTATTAATCCGAGACCATTCAAACACGATTTAAGAACATTCCCAACAATTTATACAATATTCAAAAAATCCATCCGACACACCATTGGACCCGGAACCACCAATTTCCATAGGAACAACGACAATACATTTCTTCCTTCCAAATTCATCAATGGCACTCATAATCCACACATTTACAACATTATTTCCATAAATCTAAGAAACTATATTAAAATCATATTAATTTTCCAAAACAGCCCGCAACACTACAACTTCAACGAGTCATCAAACATTCATTTTACATCATAATATCCACAACAACATCACTAGAACACTAAATAACATTAGTTCATCTCTTCCACACCAAACACCCACCATTCGGCCATCACACCAATCACACACAACTTCATGAATTTTATCCGTTTCAACACACTACAACACACTCCAACGTCCATAACACATGCAAAAAGAAAAGATAGAACCTTACCTTCTTTCACATGCTCTTCAACTCTCGGCTAGGATTATGAATCATGCAAACAAAAGCCTTGCTTGCTCCAACAACTAATCCACGTTGACGAGGGCCTTTCACTTGGTAGAAAAGCTAGAAAAGAACAATTTTTCATGATCAAATTTGAGGGGCAAGTTTCGGCTAGCCCTCCCTTGGCCGAAACCCCCCATGTCTTTCTCCCTCTCTCTCTCTTGAAATTTCTAGAGCCAAAAAAATGATGAAGTGTGGTGTTCACTTGACCATCACACATATATATATATATGCATAAATGGGCACATGGCCGGCCATGTGCCCCCTTTTCTCTTTTTTTTTTTTCTTTTCTTTTCCTCCAATTTTCTAGATTTTTCTTAAATTGCAAAAGATGAATAAGTCTTGCATGGTAAGGAATTATACATACACATATACATACCTTCTCCAATACAAAATACACACACGTGCCATTCCATGGCATTTAAAGTATCGGCAACCATGGGTGGGGCCCACTTTCCACTATACATGGCCACTTTGGCTTTTCATGGCTATTTCATGAAAAATTTTCTTTCCACATTCCAAGTTTGCCCTTACTTTTCCTTGTTCCCTTTTTACCCTTAATGCTCCATACCAATAAAAGATGAACGTGCAACTTATGCATTCTTAACAAACCGAAAAATATAATCTCGTCCTTAACTTCCCGCCATTAACATCGAAATATACAAATGTACAAAACGCGAGGTATAACATCCTTCAAGTTAAATTAAGCTATGATATGATCCCCGAGGTAATTCTACTCCTACGATCCGAGCATGCCTATGATTCTTATTTGCTTCTTGATATCCGTATTCATAATGTAGCCAAATTATGATTCTTATGCCCTTTGTATGATCAAATATGAATGTGCATAAAAGATTATGTTCGAAAAGGGTTTCCGGTAACTACGAACGTCCGTAACTTCCATAGGAAGGCTCTCGATCGCTTGATATGTCCGCAGGAGGTTCGGTAGCGTACGATGATTTTAACTTCCACGCAGTGGCCCGGATCGGTTGAATACTTGTCCGTGGGCCCGCAAGACGTTCCTTTGTATAGTTCTAGCAACTTGTTAAAAGAACTTAGCACTAGTTAACAACCTAACTTCCGAATATGATTACTCACTTATCCGTTAAATCCGGAAATGAGAAATCGTATGCATATGATTCCGATACGTAACTATGATGACCAAAGTTTTATTTGACAAGTCCCGAGCGACCTCCGCAAGAAATTGGATTTAACTATGACTATTGGCTTGACTTTTAAATAATAGTCCCATGGATCGGTTTCATGGAATCTGTGTATATGTATGAAATGAGAATCCGTATGTATATGATTTTGGTACGTACTATGATTAATAAAGTTTTAGTTGATATGTTTCCGGATAATAACCGGAAAAGATTTGATATGACTAATTCTATTGGCTTGTAAACGATAATTTATTTGAT
>NC_081342.1:32160077-32196386 GCF_029784015.1 Lycium ferocissimum | reverse complement strand
TGGGGGGCTCTCACTTTTAGACTTTTTAGTGAGCCCACACCCTTGTTAGTGGGACACCCCTATCTTTAGTTACTTATTTTATTTTTTGGGTTTCATCCTGAGGTTAGACTATTCAGTTATTTCCTTTAGACGCTCCACAGATAGACGTTATTACTGTTGGTAATATTGAATCCATCATTCGATTCATTGAGTAGTCTTTGCGTTCGTATGATGTTGCATCTATATTAGACTTTCGCTGTGTTACTTCATAAGTGTGATCATGATTTTACCTGGCAATTGATGACCTGTTTGGATTTAAATAATGAAAGATTATTAAATAGGAACTCATTGTTATTAATGCATAAGGTGCTTCAGTATTGTTCATAGCATTTGATGCGCGTTTCGTCCGGGGACGGGTTTGGAACATTACAAGCTTGGTATCAGAGCCTTGTTTTAGATGTATCCTAGGATTTGTCTGTGTGCAGCTGTGTTTAGTGGATTCTTCCTTGTGCAGCCTGATCACCTGCATGATCGATAGACGATCAGGACATTTATCGGTGTTTCTCATCTTTCTTTATTGTAGATTACTCTATAGAGCTTGAACTTCTGTTAGGATATTTCTAATGTGTTCCTTAATTTGTCCTTGCAAAAATGTTTATAACTCGTGCTGGAGCTGCTAACCAAAGAAGTAATGGTGTTTTTGGTTCAACACTTGGTAGAAGACCCGCTAGGGTCATCAACCGCACCTTTATTGAGGCCAATGCTGAGGTTGAGAACAACAATGGGGACCAAACACCACCACTGGCACCACCTGCTTTTGCGGACCCTGCTGCAAGCATGGCTGAAATTAGGTCAATGTAGAATGCGATTCAGGTGCTTTCTACTCTTGTGGCTGCCCAACAGCAGCATAAAGGTGCGGATCCGGCACTGAGTGGTGGAGGAAGACTTAAGCACTTTCTAGGGCTGAATCTGCCTAAGTTCTTTGGTTCGCGAAAGGAAGATGATCCCCAAAATTGTATGGATGAAACCTTCGATGCTCTGAGCGCAATGAATTTCCAAGGTCCTGAGTTGTGGAATTCATATCATATCATCTGAATGGTGTTTCTCATGCTTAGTTTGAATTATAGGAGACTGAGCGACGCTCCGGCTCCTACTTGGGCAGAGTTCGAGGAGGCATTTATTGAGAGGTTTTTTTCTGATAAGGAGCGGTTGCCATAGCTACTAAGTTTGAATAGCTGGAGCAGTGCCCTTTGTCTATTTGTGAGTATAGTTTGAAGTTTAATCGTGTGGCAAGGTATGCAATGTTTATGATTCCGACAGAAAAGCACAAGTTGAGCCGATTTGTATGTGGTTTGGTACCACATATTAAGTCTACGTGTGCTGCTACTGCTATGTCTCCTACTTGTACATAACGACACTTGAGAATTGGAAGGGTGAGGAGTGATTAGAAAGGGAAAAAAGTAAGAAGGACCGGTCTACGGGTGGTTTTAGTGGCTCGCATAATGGAGGGTCGAGGAATGGAGGTATTGCGCACAACAGGCGGCACTTATTCTGGTGTCGGTGTTAGTACGGTTGACAAGGTGAGAGAAACAACAATCAGAGCAGATTGTCACAAGGTAATAACCAATATTCATCTGGTTAGGAGGATCGTATTTGTCAACATTATGGTATAAGGAGTCATATCAAGAGATATTGTAGGAAGTGGTTTCGTGAAATGGCTAACTCTTTGAAGCGAGAAGAATAAATTATGCTTCTATTCTTTGCTAAGAATGCTCCTCATGGTAATGGAATTTGTGCGGTTGCTAACACCACTAATGAGGGACAAGCTCGACTCTATGGTTTGACACGTAAGGAGGCAGCTAAAGCCTCAGATGTTGTGGTCGCAGGTATCCTCACTATTTGCTCTTTTGATGCATATTCATTGATTGATCCGGGTTTAAATATTTCTTATGTGACACCATATTTTGCCCTTGATTTTGAGGTGGAGCTCGAATACTATTAGAATCCTTCTCTGTGGATACCCCTACTGGTATCCCTAAAATTGCATTTAGAGTTTATAAAAACTGTGTAGTTGTAGTTAAAGGTCGGGAGACTACAACTGACTTGTTTGAATTAGAGATGGTGGATTTGATGTGATTAGGGGAATTGATTAGCTATCCGAATCTTATGCAAATGTGGATTGCCGGCATAAGTTAGTCTGTTTTGAATTCCCTAATAAACTAGTAACTTTGTGGAAAGATGAAGTTGCTAAGCCTCAATGTAGGTTTATTTCTTATCTTAAGGCTAGCTATATGATCTCGAAGGGGTGTATTTATCATCTTGTTCTTTGTCAAAAACACTCAAGCTGTAGTACCCAAATTTGAGTTTGTTCTTGTAGTTAATGAACTTCCGAAGTGTTTCCAGAAGACCTTCCTGGTGTTCCACCTGATAGAGTTATTGATTTTGGGATCAATGTTATTCCCGACACTCAACCAATCTCTATTCCACCGTATCATATGGCTCCGGCAGAATTGCGAGAATTGAAGGACCAATTAAAAGACTTGTTAGATAAGGGTTTTATTCGACCAAGTACATCACCTTAGGGTGCTCCGGTCCTGTTCGTCAGAAAGAACGATGATTCTCTTAGAATGTGTGTTGATTAATATTAACTTAAGAAGATGACTTTTAAGAATAAGTATCCTTTGCCTAGAATAGATGATCTGTTCGACCAACTCCAGGGTGGTATGTTACTTTCAACGATTAACTTATGGTCTGGGATCATCAACTGAAAATAAAGGAGAAAGATATTTCAAAAATAGCTTTTCGTACTCGTTATGGACATTTTGAATTTCCGGTGATGTCTTTTGGTCAGACTAAGGCACCCGCTGCATATATTGACCTGATGAATTGGGTGTTCAAACCTTTCCTTGATCGTTTCATTATTGACTTTATAGACGATATTCTGGTGTATTCGAAATGTCGTGAGGAACATGCACATCACTTGAGAATAACCTTGAAGATACTTGAGGAGAACAAACTTTATGCAAAATTTTCTAAGTGTGTATTTTGGCTTAATTCTATGGCCATGTTGTGTCTAACGAAGGTATTAAGGTTGATCCTCAGAAAATTTTGGCAATTAAGGACTGTCAGAGACCCACGAGTGCGACGGATAGTCGTAGTTTCTTGGGTTTGGCAAGTTACTATCAGAAGTTCGTGGAAGGTTTCTCATCTATAGCCGCACCACTAACAAAACTGACTCAGAAGACTGGTAAGTTCCAATGGTCGGAAGCCTGTGAAAAGAGCTTAAGGCGAGATTGACTTCGGCTCTTGTTCTGACTTTACCTTTAGGGTCTGGTGGCTATGTAGTCTATTGTGATGCTTCCAGAATTGAGTTCGTGTTGATACAAAATAGAAAGGTGATTGTCGACGCTTCATGATAGTCACTAAAAAAAATGGTTAATTTGCGGGGGTTGAAAGTTGCAATTTGTTGAGGTTTTAGCCTCCTTTAGCAAATAGCGAAGGTTAAAACCCCCGCGAATCGCAACTTTCAACCTTCAAAAATTACCCATTTTTTTGTAGTAAGTTAAAGAAACATGAGAAGAATTATCCGACCCATGATTTGGAATGGCGGCTGTGTTTTTTGCCTTAAATATTTGGCATCATTACTTGTATGGTGAGCACTCTGATGTCTTCACTAATCACAAGAGCTTGAAATATATCTTCAAGTAGCGAGAGTTGAATCTCAGACAGAGTAGATGATTAGAATTGTTGAAAGATTATGAATTGAAAATCTTGTACCATCCTGGTAAAGCGAATGTTATTGCCGATGCTTTGAGCCAGAAGTCTATGGGCACGCTGGCATATTTGCATGCTCAAGATATGCCAATGGGCAGGGAAATTCGAAGACTTGCTAGTCTTGGAGTCCGAATAGATTTAATTTTGGATGGGGAGTTAGCGGGAATCATGCAAACGCGGTTTGATATTGTGGAGAGAATTAAGTCCAAGCAATATGAAGATGGACTTCTAGTTGAAACTACGAGATAGAGTGGAAAGGGATGATTACTCTTCATTCACCATTGAAGCGGATAACGATGTTCTAAGTTTCCAAAGGTGCTTATGTGCCCTTGATGTTGCTGGTCTGCGACAAGAGTTGATGCTGGAAGCGCATAGTTCTAAATACTATGTGCATCCGGGATCTACCAAGATGGATAAAGATTTAAAGCAGCAGTATTGGTGGAAAAGCATGAAGATTGATATCTCTAAATTTGTAGCTAAGTGTTTGAACTGTCACCAGGAGAAGGCTGAACATCAAAGGCCTGGTGATTTGGCTCAAAATATTGAGATTAAGTGGGAGATCATTAATATGGAATTTGTAGTGGGTTTACCCCGCACGAGGGCCAAGTTTTATTCTATATGGGTGATCATGGACAGATTCATCAAGTCTGCTCATTTTCTTTCGGCGAATACAACGAATACTGTGTCGCACTACACCAAGTTATATTTGAAGGAAATCGTTAGATTGCATAGGATTCCGACATCCATCATATCTGACAGAGGTACGTAATTCACTGCTCATTTCTAGAAATTGTTCCAAGAAGTTTTGGGAACTCGAGTGAACTTGAGCACTGCCTTTCATCCTCAGACTGACGAGCAGGTAGAGAGAACTATATAAACTCTTGATGACATATTAAGTCACGACCCAACCAGAGGGCCTTGACGGGCACCCGGAGCTAACACACTAGGCGTCTCTAAACATACAGCTCGTAATCATTTTTGGGTGGACCATAAAGATAGCTCATGGCTATCATAATCTGTAAGGACATATGTCACAACATAACGACACATCTCTATATAATCTTTAACAATTATGTCCATCATCACCAGCCGTCAAGGCTACTAAAACATTACAATAATATGAATCGTTGGGGTTATGAAACATCTAACTGTACACACATGTCTACGAGCCTCTACATAGAATACAAGCGACCATGAAGTCCAATACCAATAGACTGGAGCTCCGAAATAACGGGAGCGCTCCTGAGATTCTACTAATGAAACTGCTATGGATAAGATCCATCTACCTATCTACTTGCGGCATGAACGCAACGTCCACAAGAAGAGACGTCAGTACGAACAATGTATTGAATATGTAAGGAATGAATAACAACATAATAAGAAATATAGAACATAACGGGGGATAAAGGTAACCTGTACATTTGAGTGTCTCTTAAGGCGGATACCATACATGCAACTTTAACCTTTTTAAATCCATATGTACATAAAATCATGGAAGACATCTGAGACATTTCAATGAATATGCAAAGATAAATAAATCATTATGGCTATATCAAGAAAACACATATATCTATAGAAAGTCCACAACATAGGCCACATCGTCACCCCTAAAAACATCACAACATAGGCCACATTGTCACCCCCTATCAACTGTGCCTTATCTATCTATCTATCTATCTATATATATATATATATATATATATACACATCACATCATAGGCCACAGCGTCACCCCTGTCAACTGTGCCTTATATACATAAACATCACATCATAGGCTACATCGTCACCCCCTGTCAACTGTGCCTTATATATGTAAATATCACATCATAACCCACAGCGTCACCCCTTGTCAACTGTGCCTTATATATATAAACATCACATCATAAGAATGAGTGCAGTGCAATAACAAAATGAAATAATAGAAATTGGTATTGTCACAAAATAGCTTTACACACGTATTATACTCATAGCATGCATGAGGGTTCAAAAATAAGCTACCACTGTACCGGAATGACGTAAGGTCGGTAATCTTCAATTTATATTGTGGAACAACCATCATCGCTATGTCTCACCTTGAAATAACAAGTAACATAAGGTGAGATCAACAACAATGAATAAAATTGAGGAAATCATGAAATAAGCTCAATAATCTCATAATAGCATTAAATCATAAGCTTTCGAATTTCTAGAATTAAAATCATCATCCTCATGTTCATCATAGAAAACATCTCATCTTTGGCATCATAAGAAGCTTTCAAGAATAATGAACTTCTAACTTTTGGAAGTAAGAAGGTTATGGAAACATATATGGAATCCTAACATAGGAATCATGCCTTTAGAAAGAAAGGGTTTAGCCTTACATACCTTTTTGTTCTCCTACTACTTGAGTTTATTCTCCGAAGCTCGCAACTCTACACATAAAGCATCCATATTATCATTAGGCTCAATATACTACACTTATCTCAAGCATTCAAATGAAATCTTTTTCGAATCTGCTGAAATTCGGGCAGCATCTCCCCTATTTATATGCCTAGCCCGAAATCATAATTCAGCAACCAACAACAATAACAACAATACCAACATCAACCACAATATTATAAGCATCAATATATTCCATAAAATATCCCACACGACATTTGTCCAATTTTTCAACCAACCATAACAACATCCATAATACCATAATCAAAGAATTATATTTACTTTAATCTCAAATTAATCCAAAATCTCCTTTCAAATTCACCTTTTGGCCAGCAACTTTAATTCAACACTTTATGATTTTTCTCCTATGATTATTTCCTCTCTAAGACTTGCTAAATATTTACATCATCTCAATCATGTAAATAATAGGAAGAACATACCTTATAGTAGAAGAACTTCACTTTATTCACCCCTTTTCAAGATCAATTCATCACCTCCTTGAAGAGAAACAAGAACAATTATCTTCCATGGATTTTCATAGAGGTTTTGATGTAGGTATACTTTCTTAATAATATGGAAAGGTTATGGAAGATTATGGAAGGTTATGGAGGATTATAGAGGATTATGGAATATTATGGAATATTATTGAGAGTTATGGAACCCTCAAGAGTTCTCAAGAACTATTTAGAAGTGTGGGAGATGAGAAGATGGTGAAAAAAATGATGGGTTAGAGGGGTATTTATAGGTTTGTTGGGTCGGGTGCTTGTGTAGTAAACGATTCTGTAGCGGTGCGTTTACTTTCCGTCGACCCTAACTTGTAAAGTCCATAATTCTCTACTCCGATGTCGTATTAACGAGCCATTTGTTGCGTTGGAAACTAGAATCGATGAAATTCATTTTAATCTTTTGAAATACCTTAAAACTCCTAATATACTAGGAGATATACCCCCTCCAAATTCTGTCAAAAAATCTACGAATTTTTCCAAATTTTCAACAAACTTATTTTCTTCGATTTGCTTGAGCCTGGAGTCTTCCAAAACTCTCCATACATTATAACTATTATTAATCATGCTTGATAATGGTCATGTCCTTTGGTTCCAAGGTTGTCCTTCCCAGTTACGACTTACGAGATCATAATTCATCCTTTACTCAAATAATACACTTGATAATGCTTCATTCCTCATAATCCAAAGCTGTTTACCTAGCCATAGCTCGGCATACTTGCGTTCAAATTTAATAAGCGCTCCTCCGAAAATACGGGGTGTAACATATTACGAGCATGTGCAATTGATTTTGGAAGTAATTGGGCTGAACATCTACCTCTTGTGGAATTCGCGTACAATAATAGCTATCAAATGAGTATTCCGATGGCTCCGTATGAAGCACTTTATAGGAGGCATTGTAGATCTCCAATTGGGTTGTTTGAACCCACCAAAGTAGAGTTGTTGGATCCTGACTCAGTGAACGAAGCAATCGATAAGGTGAACCTTATTGTACAACCACTCAAGATAGCTCAGAGTCGACAGTAGTCTTATACAAATGTGAGGCGTCGCGAGCTAGAGTTTGTTGTTGATAACAAGGTCTTCTTAAAAGTGCCACCAACGAAGGGAGTGATGTGGTTTGGTAGAAAGGGTAAGGTTAGCCCTCATTTTATTGGCCTTTATGAGATTATTAGGAGAAATAGGAAGGTGGCTTATGAGTTAAAGTTACCATCTGAGATGGCCATGGTGCATCTTGTGTTTCACATTTCAATTTTGAGATTGTATAAACCTGATCCTTCCCATGTCTTGACTCATGAAGATATTGAAATCAACAAAGGTTTGTCTTATGAAGAGGAACCAGTTCAGATCTTAGATCGACAAGTAAGATGGTTTAGGACGAAAGATGTGGCTTCAATGAAAGTCCTGTGGCGAAATCATAATACTGAAGAAACAACTTGGGAAGCAAAGGAGGACATGAAGAAAAGATACCCTCAACTATTTCCTATGGTAGGTATGTGTTAAGTTTTTAGATTATTAAGTCCTTGTGAAGGGGTAGATTAGAAGTGTGAATTCCTTCTTTTGTGTTCTGGCTTAGATGATATGGTTGTGAGGATCATATCATTTCTTTGGGAAGTTAGTAATATGTGGTCTTTAAAGGATAGTTTTTCTCGCAAAGGAAATTTAGAATTTCGTAGAAATTAGAGGCTTAGAGAAGATCTCAGGCCATGACTTTCATTCCAGGATGAATGATCCTGAGGGGGGATAATGTAACGCTCAGTGAATCTGGGTAAGGTGTGAATGTATTAAATGAGAATTAAAGTGACATTTTAGGCATATAAAGTCCTATCAAGATGAGTTTGGATGGAAATAGTTGATTTAATATCAAGGCGAATAGTGAAGTATGTAAGATTTAATAAAATCGACTAAGTTTACGGTAGGTCTAACTTCCAGATTGTCTTCGTCAAAATTGGTTGGGAACATGAGAAAACTAAAAGCATAGAAGTTATATATCTTTGAAATATCTTTCCAACGATATAAGGTGGATCTCAAAAAAAGTTATAAGTAAAGAGTTATGACCGTTTCTTGAAAGGTCACAGAGCCGTTTGCTGGACCTATATGCATCGCGGATCGCATTATGTGGCTGAATTTCTCTTTATGCGATGCATTTCTTGGTCGTTTTTTCACCCAAAATTGTCAGGTGTTCTTTCTTGATGTACGTTCGCACTTGGCCATCTGGTACGCATAAGCAACCGCAGAACAGCCTCTCCTGTATAAAAATCCCAAGACTTGATTTTTTCTTAACACTTTCATCCCACTTTATTTTGGACGACCTTTTGAGAGAAAACAACCCTAAAGCTTCCCCAAAACATCTAAGGTAAGTTCTTGACCAATTCTCATCATTGCTACGTCAATCTAACATCAAATTAACACTAGTTCATCTTCTCAAACCTTAGATTCTTGACAACTAAAGGGAAGAAGAAGAGAGGGGCGTGTGGGATTTCATCAAAAGGTAAGACTTCTGATTTTATGACATTATTATTGAAGTTTTAACTAGTATAGAGTAAACTAAGAGGTTAGAATCCACCAATGATTCCCATAAGTTTCAAGAATAAGATTTAAGGCTTAGAAAAGGCCCTAGTTTTGAAATTTTAAGAAACCTTGAAGAAACAATTGAAGTTCTAATCTTTCTCATCTAAAACCATTGTAGTGGGATTGTTGAATCTTGGGAATTACGTGTGAGAGGGATTTGAGGCATGTCTACATTTTGAAAATCTTCTTTGAAGCATGACAACTTTATTGAAACATCTTAAAGTATGTTCTTCTTGTTCAGTATGTTCTTCTTGTTCTATGCCTGTGGATGAATACATGTGTCTTGAAATACTTCTTTGGAATATGAACATGATTGAAAACTCTTATTGTGGTGGATGCTTCTTTCGAATTTATTTTCACAATGTGAAGTGATTTGGAATACGGTCATGCGCGTGTAGGGTCAAGCCCGCAGCGAATTTTAAACGAATTAAAGTATCATAATGAACACGTTTTGCCCATTATGGGATGTTTGAATTTATTTCTAAAAGACTACAGTTTAAAATGTGTTGTTCCTTAAATGATGTCCTTGAACTTGAAATTGAAAGGTGATTTGAACATGATTTCTAAATGGAATGTGACATGAAACGCCTCTATTGTGAGAAGATTGTCTGAGAAGTGAATTTGTCTATAAGCCATGATTAATTATTTGGTTATATGACATGATTGTAATTGTTTATGACATGATTGTAATTGTTTGTGTTTGGGCTTGTATGGGCAAGCTGTGCTAGTCTAGAGGACGAATAACCGTTATGGATCCTAACGCATAGATACGAGAAATAATGTGTTAGTCCAGAGGAGGATTGACCTTCGAGGCATATAGCCCGGTGCATCCATAATTATGCCAGTCGAGATGACGATTAGCCTCCATGGCTTCTTAGCACAGAGTAACAAGTGGTTGATATTCTTGGATGCCTGTGAGTGGCTTGCGGTGATATTGAATTCATAAGTGTAATACTTTACATGGTAAACGGTAATGACTAAACTGGATGTATTCTTTGGTTGTGGATTCTCTGCTTATTCTCTAAGTTGACTGGCTTACTCTATCTCCGGGTTTCAAACTATTTCATTTAATATTTTAGTTTTTTTAACCAATTTTATTTATCTCATTTTTTTTTGTTAACTATTTCCCCTTAGACAAAAATGTGAATGAAAACATCGCACAAGGTCAGGAAGTCACGGGTGAGTAGTATGATGCTACAAGATTTATGTCTCGGGATTGTCAGCACCACTACACTTCTAATTTGCTGGACAAGTAGCTTATCCCCGAAAAAGGGATTGACTTGAAGAATGTGCATGATCTTCTCTTTGGATTAATGTGGTCATCTAGTGGCCACCGGTTGGACATGTTTTGCTTCCACTCCATACAAGGCAAATGAGGAATGAGTAAGGGAGTTTTGTGGAAATTTTACGTGCGTGAGGTTTTAGAATACGGAGATCATTATCTGAGGTCAAGTTATGAAGTTTGGCATCGAAGAGATCAATGTTTTTTACAACTTGACCAACCACTAGGTAGAGCTAATACAAGAGAAGGACACTTGTGAAATAGGGACTGGTTGGTGTCGAAATTGTGCCCAGAGCACAAGAGGGAGAAAATTTGTTGGGGTAATCGAAAGACGGTAACCAAGTGTGTGGATTTTACCGCGGAGGAGAAGATGTGGTTGTATATCATTTCCAACAGGATGTCCCCCTAGAGGAACACTTCTGATTGCATGTACATTTGTGCCCTAATTATTGCTTGCATTCTAGACGGCATTCCAGTGAATGTCGATTATTACATAGTCAAGGAGCTAAAAGAGTACCTGCACCAGAATAGCTCGAGCCTGATGTTTCCTTCTTTGATTACATAGTTGTGTAGGATTGATAGAGTTGTGGAACGTCCTACTGATCATTGGGTGGAGACATGTAGGGTATTAAACCCATTGAGAGGCATAAGAGAGGGTAGCGTCATGTAGAGCAAGAAGAGAAAGATCTAGATAAACATAGGAGATAATTCCCCTTCATAGCCAGAAAGGTCGTTCGAGGCGATAGATTTGAAGTTGTAGTCTATCAGAAAGCTAGTGTCCAAGCTCCCCAGTTGACCCTCAGAGCCTAGTCCCAACAAGCTTACCCATACCGAGATGCAGACCTATCAGGAGGCCAGAAGGAGCAGCCGAATGCGCACAAGAAGCTTGCAGAGTCTGTCAGTATGGTAGAGAAAGCCTATGGCGCTATGTCCAAGGAACATGTCGACCTCTATCTTGATATTGACAAGGAGAATAAGAAGAACAAGTCGAAGAGCAAGCTTCTAGTGAAGATATGAAGAGGTATTAAGTCAATCTTCATCTGGGGGAATCCGAAGAAGAGGTTTCCAATTGATGATGCAGATGATGATGAGGAGTACTCCTTCCTATCAGATGATGGTGCTGAGTTTGGTAGTCGGCGTGGCAATACTAATAGAGGTTATGAGGCCCAGAGCTCGGTACAGCAGGAATGAGTTTTTCTGCAGATTTATTTTAGTTCTCTAATGATCTTCAAACATTTTTTTATTGCTTTGTTTTGCTGCTGTAGACATTTGGATAATGCGCACTTTGTTTTTGTTTTGCTTGACTTGGACGGTGGTTTTGTGCCCTTGCCGAGCCTTTGACATGCTAGTCTTGTGCCCTTGTTGGGATTTTAATTCATGCAGGAATATTGGTTAAATGATTTAGGAATGGGAACAAAATTTCGAAAGACCACCCTTTGCAGGTGCGCATCCGCTTCTGTGCTGAATAGGTCGCACCTGTCAGCTTCACATAAATGACTATGCTCTACTTCTGCGGACTACTAACTGCAGAGGCGGCCTCGCATCTATTGACAGTGTCACTAAGATGAGGCCTCTAGACCGCTCAGCCAGCATCGCACCTGCGGCCTACCTTGCGCAGGTGCGGTTTCGCAGATGCGAGATGCTTGAAACTAGAAAAGAGAACAGCTAAGTCTATGACTTCAACGCGACACTCGAAATTCCTCCAAAACCTTCCGTACATGACTCAATATGAAACGCCCTTAAATCATGCTATGACTAGATAGCAATTGGAATTAACTAAATACCAATGTGAATCAGCTAGATACCAATTGAAATGAAGTAGCTCGAACCCCCAACCCATTGGGGTTTTGATTTCTCAACCCCCAAGAGTCTTTAACAACTCAATTTTCTCATCCCCAACTTAGAAAAATCATCAACCTTCAATTTAAACATAGAACCCTAGTTTTAATCAACATCCATTATTGAAATTTCACCTATATACGCAAAGTAACAAGAATAGAGCGTCAACATACCTGTGCGATGATTAATATGCGAAGAACACCTGATAAATTGAGTGAAAAACAAAGAACAATTTGTGACATTGAGCAGAGGGTTTTTGAGTCTGAGAGTGATGAGGGAGATGGATTTTTTGTGATGCACTTGGATTTATTTATGGAGATTTAAGGAGGAATTGTAGTGGGTTAATGGGGGTTGATCGTGGGTATGGTGGAGAGTAGTGGGAGTTAAGAAATTTTGAAGTAGGGAGGTGAAAGGCGCAGTAGGGGGTTTTGTTTAAAACCCTCTGCTCGACCCATAACTCTTTTGTTAATAGATAAAGATACGGCCCGTATTTTTGGATACGGTCCGTATTTTACCACATTTTCATTATCCTATTATTAATCACTGTTTTGTCTCATGCTTAAATACTAGCCGTATCTTATCGACTATATTACAAGATATGCCCCGTATTGCTCGCCATATTTAAGCATGTTACAAAATAGTGTTTCAACAAGATTTTCTTACCTTTCACGATAGCAGATACGATCCGTATTTTGAGATATGGCATGTGCTTCCCGAGTGTATTTAAGCATATCACCAACAGTGAGTGACTACTTTTGTGCAACATTTTTACGATCAAAAAGTACAGTACGTATAACTTATTACGGTCCATATTCTGCTTCTCAGCCTAAAGTTTTCCTTCATTCTCATCCTACACCAAAGCAAACGTCAAACTACTCTAAAAACCAAAAATACATGAATATAAACTTGGGTTGCCTCCAAAGAACTGCTTGATTTAGCGTCGCAGCACGACGGTGTTATCATTTTACTCCGGGTCAGAAGTGTATTCTATCTGCATCAATGCACCAATGGTAGTGCTTCACCCTCTGGCCATTAACCCGAAATATCCGAGCTCTATCCATGGTTTTCAATTCCATCGAGCCATTGGGTGAAACACTCACCAATTCGAAATCTCCAGACCACCTCGATTTCAACTTGCCCGGAAAAAGCTTCAGCCTAGAATTATACAGCAGAACAGAATCACCCTTCTGAAGTCCCGCTTGAGAATCTTGACATCATGATAGTACTTCATCTTCTCCTTGTACAAATGTGCACTTTCATAGGCATGGAACCGGAATTCATTTATTTCATTCATTTGAAGCAACCTCAGCTTGATTACTTCTTCCCAGTCCATGTTCAACTTCTTCAGAGCCCATAAGGCTTTATGCTCGAGTTCAAGCGCAGATGGCATGCCTTGCCAAAAACCATCTTGTAAGGAGAAGCCCCAATGGGCATTTTGAATGCAGTTTTGTATGCCCAAAGAGCATCATCAAGTTTTCTAGCACAGTCGGTTCTGTTTAGATTGACCATCTTGGCCAAGATACCTTTTATCTCCCGATTAGAGGCTTCCACCTAGCCACTCATTTGCGGATGATAAGGCATGGCCACCCGATGATAAACGCTATACTTTGCAACAAGCGTT
Source organism: Lycium ferocissimum (assembly GCF_029784015.1). Classification (NCBI taxonomy): domain Eukaryota; kingdom Viridiplantae; phylum Streptophyta; class Magnoliopsida; order Solanales; family Solanaceae; genus Lycium; species Lycium ferocissimum. The sequence continues at coordinate 32,182,402 of NC_081342.1, read as the reverse complement.
ACAAGTGCCTTGTTGCAAAAGTGTGAACCGCCATCACTAATAATAGCTCGTGGGATGCCAAATCGGGTGAATATGTTCTTCTAGAGAAAGTTAACGACACTGTTCCCTTCATTATTGGGTATACCACTGCTTCTATCCACTTCGAGACATAATCAAAAGCCACCAGAATGTATTTCATGCAACCAAACTCACAAAGGGACCCATGAGGGCGATACCCAAAACATCAAAGAGTTCAACTTCCATCACATAGTTCATAGGCATCTCATGCCTCTTAGAAATAGCCCCTTGACATTGGCATTCATCACAAGATTTCACCATCAAGTTCGCGTCATGATAAAGTGTTGGCCAGTAATACCCACACTCAAGCTCTTTTGCTGCAGTCCAATTTCCACTATGATGACCCCCAACAGGAGAGTCATGGAAACCCTTCACAATATCCATCACCTTTGATTCTGGGACACAATGCCGAATGATGTTGTCAGCGTATATCCAAAATAAGTGTAGCTTTCCAGTAATACTAATAAGAGTCTCTAAAGAGTTCCTTCTGTTGTTATGCTTTGATTTCATCTGGAATAACACCCGTCACCAAAATGTTGGCGATATCTGCATACCATGGTGCCATCTCAGAAGACTCTACTAGAACCCTCTCATCTGGGAATGCATCATCTATATCAAGCTCCTCTTACGGTCTTTCGTCTTCCTCAAGCCGTGAAAGATGATCTGCTACCTGATTTTCATACCCTTTGCGATCTTTCACCTCAAAGTCAAATCATTGCAACAAAGGGACCCATTAAATCAATGGTGGCCTTGCATCTTTCTTTGCCATCAAATGCCTCAATGCTGCATGATCAGTGTATACCATTGCCTTGGACCCAACAAATAGGCCTTGAATTTCTTGAACGCAAAGACTATAGCAAGAAGCTCTTGGTCAGTAACCATGTAATTCATTTGCGCCCCATTAAGCATTCTGCTGGCATAATAAATCTAGTGCAAGATCTTCTCATGTCTTTGACCAAACACAGAACCAATAGCAAAACTGCTCGCATCACACATCAGCTCAAATGGGAGTGACCAATCTGGTGCAACAATAATAGGAGCAAAAGTAAGGCGATTCTTCAACTCTTCAAAGGCCTTCAGGCATTTCTCATCAAACTCGAACTTAGCCTCTTTTTCAAGAAGCTTGCACACGGGATTCGCAATTTTGGAGAAATTCTTAATAAAAAATTGATTTAAACCGGCATGCCCCAAGAAACTTCGAACTCCTTTTATAGAGATAGGTGGAGGAAGCTTGCCAATGACATCAATTTTTGCTTGATCAACCTCAATCCCTTTCTATGAGATTTTGTGACCGATGACGATCCCTTCCTTCACCATAAAATGGCACGTCTCCCAATTAAGCACGAGATTAGTCTCTTCACATCTCTTCAGCACCCGACCCAGATGGTTAAGACACTTATCAAAAGAGTCTCCTACTACCGATAAGTCATCCATGAAGACCTCCAAGAAATCCTCAACCATATATGAGAAAATAGATATCATACACCACTGAAAAGTAGCATGTGCATTATAAAAACCAAATGGCATCCTGGTGAAAGCAAACCTCCCATAAGAACACGTGAACGTAGTCTTCTCCTGGTCCTCAAGAGCAATGTTAATTTGGTTGTAGCTAGATTATCCATCTAGGAAGAAATAATATGACCTTCCGGCTAGCCGATCAAGCATTTGATCAATAAAAGACATGGGGAAATGGTCCTTGCAAGTAGCAAAATTTAGCTTCTGATAATCCATAACAACATGCCACTCAGTCACCGTCCTTGTAGGAATCAATTCGTTCTTAGCATTCGGCACCACAGTAATGCCTCCCTTCTCCGGAACACATTGGACTGAGCTAACCTATGTACTATCTGCAATAGGATAAAACACTCCAGCATCGAACCACTTTATAATCTCTTTCTTGACCACCTCTTGCATGGGTGGATTCAATCTTCTCTGATGTTCAACACTCGGTGTACTGTTCTCTTCAAGCTGAATCTTGTGCTCACAAATACCAGAGGGAATACTTCGAATATATGTGATAGTCCACCCAATCGCACATCTATACTCTCTCTGAATCTCCAACAACCTCTTCGTTTGCTCATCATTCACCAATACAGGCACAATCACTGGCAAAGTATCATTGGCACCCAGATATTCATAACTCAGATATGAAGGAGGCTGCTTAAGCTCAAGCTTCGACGGTTCCTCAGTAGATAGTTTCTTGGAGGTGCCTTCTTGTTTTCAAGATCAAGGTCAAGCTTTTTAGGTTGGTAAGAATAGGAACCCAACCCCACAAAAGAATTCACCATCCCCACATAACCTTCCATATCATCAGCATCAAAGTTCACAAGAATGGATGCTAAGGCTTTACGCAAACACTCTTTCTCCATTTTATGTTTAACAGCTTTATCCACCACATACATAGAATCAATAACCAAAATGCTTTCGTAAGCACTCGGTAACTTTATCCCCTTACTCGCTTGGAAAGTAACTTCCTCATCATTGACTCGGAATTTGATTTCATTCTTTTCAGAATCCATAAGAGTTCTTCCCGTAGCAAGGAAAGTCTTCCCAAGATAATAGGAATATCCCTATCAACAGCACAATCGAGGATGACAAAATCGGCGTACGCAGGCAACAAGAATTCATCAACTAAACACATCATCCACAACTCCCGGCCTTTTGATAGATGCATCGCCCATACGCAATCGCATAGTAGTAGGTCTAGGCATTCCCAAACTCGATTGCTTATATATAGCAAGAGGCATGACATTTATGCTAGCCCCGTTATCATATAAAGTGTGAGCAAAATCATGCTGACCAATCGAACATGGAATAGTAAAGGCCACTGGATCTTTCTTCTTCTGAACTTTGGTGGTGGATATAATAGAACTAACAGGGTGAGGCACACTCACACTATAATGCTTCACAGACCTCTTCTTTGTTAGCAAATCTTTCAAATACTTTGCAAATCTGGGCATCTCTTTGACAACATCCAGAAAAGGGATGTGAAAGCTACTTCCATCATAGATGCGCCGAACCGACATTTTAGCCTTAACTTTGCCGGCCTCGAGGGAAAGGGAGGTGTGGCTTTAAATAACTGAGTCAAAGGACGAAGAGCCCCTTTAACCATTGACTTGGTAGTGTCATTACTGTCTTCCTACTTTTTAGCACTGTCTAAAACATCCTCAACCTGATTAACAATAGCAACTTCTGTCTGGACCTCATCTACAATTGTTGGCACATCAAATTGTGCCTCCCACTATTTCTGTTAGCCTCTTTAATGTTCTATCTGCTTTGTCTTGGTTGGCTAGCACCTTTTCAAGCATTCTCTCCAACTTGGAATTCCCTTGTTCAGTCCATTGACCCTTCGGTGGAATATAGGGATTGGAACTCCTATTTTTAAAGTTAAAGTTATTGTTATTGTTGTAGTTTTCCTGGTTCGAGCCACCATAGTTGTTGTTTTAATTATCCTGTCCCTGTTGAGGTCTCTATTGATTTTGACTCTGATTTTGAAAGCCTCCATGATAATTCTGCCTTTGGTAACCCCCTTGAGAGTTATTAACATAGTTAGCATCCTCATACCTATAGGAGGCCCTTCTTGATATGGACCCTCTTGAACATGGTACATCCCTTTTGGCATACCGGAGTGTCTTCAACAACATTAACCTTCTTTGCTTCCTTTTTATCAAGTCTTTTTATCAGCAAAGAAATATTGGTCGCTATCTGAGCTAATGTCTGCTGAGTCTCTTGATTCTCTTTCATAATATTATGGATCATGGGAGCTCCATAAGCTACACTGTCAGTACTGCCCGAATGCCATGCTTGATTGTGAGTAGTAAGCTTATCAAGAAAGTTAGTGATTCGGGCATATGTCTTGTCCATAAAACACCCGCCAACTGCATTGTTCACGACTACTTGTGTCAACGGATCTAGCCCTCTATAGAACTTCTCCGTCAAATATATTTTTTGGAAAACCATGATTCGGAGACTTTTGCAAATATTCCTTGAATCTCTCCCAAGCTTCAAATAGTTGTTCCCCCGGAAGCTGTTTGAAGTCATATATCTTGTCATGAATCTTAGCTTTCTTACTTGGCGAAAAACACTTCTTAAGAAAAACAACAACAAGCTCTCCCTACATATGAATAGTGTTGTAGGGAAGCTTCTCAAACCAAACTCTTTGTTCACCGGCTAAAGAGTATTTAAAAACTCTTAGCCGAATAGCATCATCTGGAACAGCATTCTGCATATGTTGGGCACACACACCCACGAAATTCTTCAAGTATTGGTGAGGGTCATCATTGGTAGAGTTTCAAAAATACCCCTTAAGTTTGAGCAGTTGGTTAATAATGGAGTCAATTTTGCAGTTTGAAGCATTAATCCTTGGTGGAACAATAGCAGATACATATTCCACCTCGTCTAACATATCAGCAAAGACATTCTCATCTTCCACTTCCACATGTGGGTCTTGCACTTGCACCCTATTGTTACCAGCAGCTCCACGTCTGTTGTTATTGTTCTGCATGATCACCTGGTTCACAGTATACAACAAATAAGGTGTTATGGAATGGAATAAGACTTTAAGTGAAGCACACATTATTTCGTAATTTCAAAATCCTATTCCCCGGCAACGACGTCAAAATTTGATACGCTCAAATTACACCTATCAAATGATGTAAAATGGACGATGTCAAATATAGTAACCTAACTAGGTTGGGGTCGAATATCAGAGGGAATACGGTGTGAAAAGGTTACTAAAGTCGTATGCTACTTTCTTGCGGTCTAGTATCATATTCCGTTGAATTTGTAGGAGATTGCTTGTTTATGACTAATTGCTAACTAATTGTTTTGGATTGTAATATATGGTAAAAGAAACCAAGGTTGTGTCCCCCTTTATATAAAGTGTATGCTATGGTGCTTGATCATGATATACTTCTAATGGATCGTTATAAGAATGCACTTAACCTCTGATTGAATCCCTAATATTTCCCAACAGTTAAAGATTATTTCTCTTTACGATTTTCCCAAATATAAAAGAGTATATATGATGAACGTTTAATTCGTGCCAAGTAAATTCCTCTTATTCCTAAGTGAATTTATTAAATAAGGGTTAACGCCTTGGGTTCTTGTCGTTTATTCTGACCAAACCCTACTTACTTTCCCAAGCTAAGCAAAGTTTATGGCTTTAATCAATGTTTGCAACCATCAATTATGAACGAAGAGCGAAGAATAAATAAACCCTAACAATCCATTATGTGTATATCAATCCCAATCTCCAATCACAAAACACCCATCCTAGGGTTCACAACCTTAGTAGAGAAATTAGTTACTCATAGTGGAAGAAGAACAAGAAGAGATAATAGAAATCATAATGCTTAATTTTGATTGTTGGAATTGAAAGACAGTAATTGCAATTGTTGGTTCTCGAAAAAGCTTCAAAAATTATGATTATTCAATGTTAGGGAATAATAGTTTACAACTGATAATCAATAAAACCCTTGTTACGCCCCGTAAAAATTTCGCGTTACTAAGGCTGTAGACGGCTTAATGTGAGCTCAAGGAGGATCAAATATTACAAGTATACAGGATGAAATTCTACTGTATTAGCATGAGGATAGCATCAGTATGATATTTGTAATTCGTACAATATGATTTGAATGATACGTTAAAAGATATATAGCCCTCGTAACCGTAAGCTGAGGTGGGGCCCACATGATGGGGTTTTTATAAAGGACATATGACAATTTATATGGACAATATATGTGAAGTTAAACACAACTTAAGAAGGAACCTTGAGCCAAATCCAAGTGTAAGCCCTCCAAAAGGATGTTTTTAAGTTACGTTTTCGGGTGATCTGACTTCGGGAGGCCATAATCCCATCATTATTTGGGAAATATCAAAAAATGAAAGTTGTAGATAATTGAAATAAATTTCCAACCATAGGTTGTGGGCCTTCATGTGACATAGGGATAAAATATTATGGACGTTTTAAAGTGGAAAGGTCAAACTGGGTAGTGGGCTCGGCCCAACCCGACTCCAAGTCGGGTCAGGCCTACTTCCCTTACTATTTAAGGGAAATTTTCACCCTTATATGCCTTATTTTCATACCAAAGGTCCAGAAAACTGTATAGAGAGAGAGTGAGGGGAGTTTAGAGAGATAAATCAAGGGTTCGATCAAGTTCGAGGCCCCGAATCCCGAGGCTCGTAAAGGATAAAGTGTAGTACGAGTTATCGTCGTCGTTTTAAGCTAAATATTGATCTTGGGGAAGATATTTTTGTGGTTGAGCTGCTGCTAAGGTATGTATAAGGTTCCTTTTATGTTATTAAAGTGTTTATTTAGAGTTTTGAACGGATAGAACGGAGGAAATAATGTTAAAAACTCGTTTGGCTTTTTTGGGAAGTTTATGAAGGTGGGGCTATTTTAGTGGAATTAAATGGATGGAAATATCTGAGTTATGATGTACATTGATTGTTAATAATTTAGCTAAATTGGATTTTTGGGGTTGTCCAGTTTATAAAGGAAATGTTGTCGAAATTCGGTTAGAAATAGAGATAAGTTTAAGGGATTGATTATAAGGATATATATTGGATTGATTGTTGGTAAATTGATATTGTTGATAGATTAGCGTAACCCGAAGATGGACTGTGGTTAGCTGGAAAGTGGCAAAGGTATGTAAGGTAAACCTTTCTTCCTTTGGCATAATTCTTGTTGTTATTCATTCTATATGTACTCCATATGACTCCATTCTTAGACGAGTAAGGTCTACATGTTCCTCGTGATGGCTTGTTGATATTGTACTCCTATTCTGTTCCGAAGGGAACACCCATAAGGTGCCAAGTTGAGTTATGTATATGGTTTTACTAATGATTTCGAGGAAATGAGTTTTATACTAAAGGAAACATAAAGTTTGATTTTTAAAACCACTTCAAAGGGGGTGCGAGATTTTACTACTTCATTTCATTTACGATTTATGTCTACATTCCATAGTATCATCCCTTTGTACTGATATGATCACTTATTCTTTAGGTAGGGCAATAAGATGAAATTGAGTAGAATATAAGTAGTAAGAATTTCATAACAATTCTACCCTCAAACCTGGAAGTATGTCCTCCTAAGTCTAGTGAGATACAAATTTGATAACTTCTTATGAAAGACTAAGGCTAATAACTGGATTGTGATGAATTGATTAGTGACTTATGATATGAATTGAAATTGATATTTGTGGATTGATTTTGTATTGATATGATGGTGATATTAAGCGGAAGCGGCTGCCCAAAGGGGCCATCATTATTAAGCCGGAAGCGCCTGCTCGAAGGGGCCATCATTATTTTGCCGGAAGCGGCCGTCTGAAGGGACTATTGTGATACTAGCCGGAAGTGGCTGTCCGAAGGGACCATTCTTTTAACATGTCGGAAGCGGCATGTGTGTTGGATAGCATTATTTACTTAAAGATTGTTTTGAGACTTCGTGTGCACATTTATGTTTCTTCCAGTAAAAGTTGCAGGTATTGAGTTAGATTGTGATTTCTTCTCTCCTAAGTCAACTTATGATTATGACTTGTTACCACCTTACATACTCAGTACATTGTCTATACTGACGTCTTTTTGCCTAGAGACGCTGCGTTCATGCCCGCAGACCTAGATTGTTTGGCAGGTTAAGTATATAGCTAGGATGCTCGGACGTCAGCTGGGATTGGCAAGTTCCACCTCATTCTAGAGCTGTGCTGAGTCATGTATAGATATGTATGATTATGGGTATGTCAGGGCCCAATCCTGACTCATAATGTTCAGTTTACTTCGTAGAGACAATTGCAGACAGTGTCCTGTGGTACGTTTGTCGATATGTCGACAAAGTGATATCAGTTGAGTCATTTATGGATTTTAAAAGAGTATGTATTTTAGATGATTTAGATTAGCTTAAAGTACTTATTTGATTGAAAGTTTTCATAATCATTATAGAGATAATGATTTCTATTTGGAAAGGTTTTATATTCTTAAAAGTTTTTGAAATGACAGGTTTTGATAGAGCGAATGTCTAAGGGTTCGTTCGACTCTGATAAGAGTCGGGTGCCCGTCATGCCCTACCATTGTTAGGGTGTGACAACCCTACAATGAACTATTTATAAGGTTCCAAAAACATAAAATTACATAATTGCAAATAGGTCCCTGACGGCATTATTTACGGTCCGTATCATAAAATACAGACAGTAAAAAGTTATAAGGTCAAGAGTTCTTCAAGTTTTCAATGAAAATCACGGTCGCATTACACGGCCCGTATAAACTTATACGGTCCGTGAAACTTGGACGTATATATTCATCTTCAAACTCAGCTTTTTGCCTCAGTTGTAGCTACAAAATATGGTTTGACTTACGACCTGTATCACAAGATACGATCCGTATAACGTGCCTGTAAAACAACAACTTCACTTTCAACATTCTGCTTCACTATCTACAATTCACGGTCAGGAATATAGTCCGTACAATTATATGCGGCTCGTGAAACTTCATAACAGTGCCAAATCATGTAATTTTTCAGCTTTTATCCTTTAACTCCTCAATTTACCTGAAACACAACGAAACACATCAAAACGACACATACTTGCCTAAAAACAAGTAAACATTCTCGTAAAAAGGTACCAAATATGCCATAATTTCACGGCACATCAGGGAGTGAAAGAATGTAAACATCCTAACTATCCTATAGCCTCTCGCGGATGGGTACGGACTTCTACGTACCAGTCCACAAGACTACTAGACATTGCTCTTATACACATGAGACCGGTGAACCTAGGGCTCTGATACCAACTTGCCACTACCCAGATCAGGGGTCATGCTGGCACCTACATTATCCCCCTGGTAGGCGAACCATTCCCAAACATTACCTCCTTAAGAATTACAAATGTAAATTAGGTATACTGAAACATTAATCAATACTGTAATCATATAATTGAGTATGGAAAGAAAACTTTTATTATAAAACTCCCAAAATCTAGTCTTAACTTGTACAAAAGCTTCTACAAGGAATTACAAGTTTTAAATGAAATACATACTTCAAATGTAAATAAATATTTTCCGTAAGAATAGAATGGACATAATACATATGAAGAGAGTCCGGGCTGCAGGTCTGGCTAATAGCTCGCCCGAACACCTTTGATGATATCCTCAGGATCTATCATGAGGTCTTGACACAAACCTGGAATCAACTCTACACTCCAAAGGGAGTGTAGCAAAATTAGTATGAGCACAGCCCTAGTACTCGTAGGTAACATAGGCCGATAACGATTAGCTAACGTATATAAATGAGTAGAAATTAACAAATAGAGCAGATAAGTCATCAAGCACTGACACTAAGTACGTTTTAATAATAGTTTACAAACATAAAAGCACGAAAGTCACAATGTTCTTAGATCATAGGCCTAGGAGCATTTTTTAATCCTCAATTCCTTCACATTTCTTGATGAAAGAACCTTACAAACAAGCAACCACTCAACCAAATCATCAACCAAGAAATCAATGAGGGAATGTACCATGCAATGATATAGGATGCAGTGCAAATGAAATGCAATGAGCCCCAGGCCTCCTCTCCATACCGTACACACATGCTATGGACAATTTCTCATAGCCATGACCCATGGAGGATCCGCAAATTCCATGTAATATTCTCGCTCCAAAAAATACCTCAGATCCCGAGCACTCTCCTCCTCTGGTAACAACCTCGGATCACGGGCACTCTCTCTTTCGTTTATGCTCTACGAAAAAAACATTGGAGGCTACACTCTCTCACTTATCATGATTTCAAGTTAACGTTCATAACAAATTATATCAAATGAAAAGTGGAATGTGATGCCATGCGTGAATCAACCTCAAACAAACCCAATGTCTGGGAGCCAATTCAATAATAAATCAACAAAACAATAACTCAAGTTATGAAATTAGTAATGCACACCATGAATGCCAAACTCCACAAGACTCAACAAGACATCCTTAAGTAAAATCCTTCTCTATTCATCAGTTAAGTGAGAGATCTCAGAAAAGCGACTAAATCAGTAATCACAGCGTATCAACTAAAGCTCCTTCCCTATTTATGAAGCAGAACGTAATGCCAGGAAACAGTCCGCACTAGTCCTAGTCACAAACATAAGCAAATATGGTGACAAGCCCATATAACATCTAACAATACCAACCTAATAGGAATTCACCTCCACACCATGCCTAAAGGCCTAATCATGCTTTCCCTGTCAATAACTATTGTCTGCATATGTGTCACTAATCAAAGTCTAAACACAAGTAAGTTGTAACCTACCTCGAAACCAAACAGGAGCCACGAACCGTTCATCTTGAGCTTTACCCCTTTTGGGACGCATCTGAAAGAGCAAGGTCTAATCAAATGAGTGTTCTATATTAGCAAGCGAATTTATGAACACTCAAACTACCTTATTCCTAAGAGGACTTGAAAATGACCTTAGAAAACATTCCCAGGCCCACAAGGACAAAATTGAAACATTTTAGTTAAACCTATTCCACCAAAGTTTCATTAGACCAATCTAAATTATTAGCCTTCCTAACATTGACTGAACCTTTTATTTTCCCATGATCCCCAAATTTGCTAAAACCCTGAGTCAAATTATTTCTAAACCCTGATTAAATGATAAATTAGTGCTAGAATTAGTTTACCCAAGGTTAAAAAAAGCTTAAACAACATAACCCACTCAAAACCCAACAAGATTCAGCCTCTAGAATCAAGATAAGTTCAATCCTTGAATTAGGGTTAAAACCCCCAATTTCTAAACTCCAAGCATTAATTGCTCACTAAACTAATGGAAGAAAACTAAAGGAGATAATGAAATAAGATTTAGAACTCACCCTCATCAAAGGGACAAGTGGTACCCCCTCAGAAATTTCTCCAAATCAACTCTTAGATTTTAGGTGGGTGAAAATGAGGTCTAATCGCGAAATGGGGAAATAAATATCTGATCTGCCCAATGATTTGCGCAAATGCAAGACATTGCCTGCAGACGAGATGCTCTACTTGCGGAAAACACTCCGCAAATACGAGCTCATTTAGTTAACAGAATTCTGCAGAAGAGGGGGAAACAGCGTAGATGCGGCATGCAGATACGGCACGCCGTTTGCAGGTTCGATGCACCTGTAGTAGAACTATGAGATTTTTCATTAACTTCTTGAAATCGACTATAGGTCAACCCTTACCCGTTAATTTCAAGCGAAAGATTCTTCAATCCTCGAAACAAATCAAGACTCACCCGATTACCTCAGGAATTATATTACCCATCCCCACGAGTTAAATAATACCCAAAGAGTCTATAAGAAAGGTATTTTCGAGAAAAAGAGAATAACATCTATAACAACCAAGCGGGTCATCACATAGGCTTCACGTTAAAATATTTTTATTAAATCAATTGAAAAATAATAATTTCGGGAAAAACTTTGAAATGTAGTAAATTTCAACATACTGCGAATTATTTTTCAAGTCTTACCCCAACGGATCCAATGACTCTAATAATTCACAATTTACATATACGAGCTTACATAAATCAATAACACGTTAGGACAAAACCAACTAAGTCAAGTAAGTATTCAACACTTAAATTCAATTTCACAAATTTAGCAAAATGCTACTTCTCAATTCGAAAGTCAAATCCTTGAGTTTTAACTTCAATTCGTCCTTTACACGTATTATGGTGTATCACTTCCACATTTGGACTGCCAATTTCCCAAGTTCCTATTTTGATGTGCGGTTGAAATGTGGGTTGCACTTTGTTCAGCATAATGGGTTCCACCATGAGTCTTAAGTGGTTCCCTCCGCTACACTTTTGCGGTCTGTATTTTGGTTATGCGTTCCACATATTCAATCTACGGTCACACATAATTATTCTCAGCTTTCTTGGCCATTTTTGCTTGTTCTTGATACTTCGACTTAACATCCTACAAAAGCATAATATAACATATAAGAAATGACATAAAACATTCTTAAAAAGTAACAAAGGCTTATGTAATTGATATCGTATTTTTACGGCACATCAAAACTCAAAACTATATCGTTCAATCAAACTCAGCAATATTCATATTCCTTACCAATAATTTCAATTTCAAGACTAGCTTTCTGAAATTTTATGAATTGATGTTTAAATCTGGATATTTCTTCAAAAGTGTAGTCTACAATACTAATGGAACATAATATATAAGATTTATGCGAAGGTATTACCTTTTTGTCAAATCCTAAAATTTCCAAGACTTGAGTTCTTAAGATTTTCATCATAAACCTATAATTTTCATGATGTTGAGGAGTTAAGACATGTGTTTAATGAACCAAATCAGCCAAAAAAATGCATTAAATACTCACTTATTGTGGAAGAGCTCTCTTCTCTCCCTAACCCTCAAGAAAAAACATCAAATAAATGAATTAAGCTCTTGATACCATAAAAAGGCTCGTTGCTGCTAAGTTTTTCTGACGGCAAGATTGGCGCCTTCGCTAGACTATCCACTATCGACGTACGTTTTTTCTTTGCTTTCCAAGTTATCATATCACTTATTTGATGCCATATTACAATTATAGCATCCACTTCATTATATGGTAGGTAATCCCTTGGTCCCAATTTTCTTGTTTTCTATTCTTATTCTTATTTTGTCTACTGTTGTAGCCCGAATCATTGGAAAGATTCCAATAACACTAATTATTGGACTAACGATTACTATCATTAACCATTTCCTCATCATTGGTAATTAATTATTACCAAATAGTTCAATTACATTGATTTATTCATTTAATTCGTACACTTATCCCACGGAGTTATAATTTATTCCAAGCTATACCAGTGTTAATTACAAATGTTTCCATTACTTTGTTACACTCATGGCCCCGCGTGACTCAATTTTGATTATATTGTATCCTTAAGCTCGAACTAGTCTAAATTAATTATAAGAATTCATGGGGCTTCACATTATCCCTCCTTAGGAACATTCGTCCCCGAGTGTTAATCTTCAATCGCATTCAAGACCAAAAGGTTAACATCTACACTTTCCTCTTTCTCCTAAATCCTTAAGGCCTCGGAATGTTTTGAGAATTTTTGCAGATTTTTTTTTATTTCTAGGCTTGTGCTTCTTAATCTGTTAGCCAACAAAAAAAGATGTAAAAAGGCCCCCTACGGCACTACTCATCACTACAACATTAGTAAATGTTTCCACTGCCTCATAGACCTTGTTGTTCGTGAGTGTGTGGAGGCGAAAGTCTATGGTGAATACCAAGTTTGGAACAAATGGGGATAGAGGGAGAAACTCTCCACCACCATCAGATTGGAGGGCTTGTAGTTTGGTAGTGAACTCACGTTACTTAACGCTAAAAATTGTGAGAAAATAGAGGCAACATCCAATTTTTGGTATAAAGGGTAAAACCAAGTATATCTTGAGAAATCATCAATGAAAGCGAGTAAATATTTATGACTATTCGACGATAAGAAAAGGGAAGGACCCCATACATAAGTGAACACTAATTGGAAAACATGATTATTTTTATTTAATCTATTTGCAAAACATGAGTCCAGGTTTCAGTTACCGTTTACAGCTTACAGTATAGATTCAATTTACAGTTACAGTTTCAGTTTTAAATTACTTTATGTATCCATGTTACTAATTTGTGCTACCCATTTCCCGAGCACGCCACTTACAGTTCTTTGTCAGTTGCTTTACATAGAAGTACAATTACAATGTACTTACGTCCCTATTTTCGGGGCCTGCATTTCACGATGCAGTTACTGATTTCTAGGACGACGTATTTTCTCATTAGGACATAATCGTATCAGCTATTTGCTGAGTCCCACCTACTTCAAGACGTTGTCGTTATTTATCAGCAGTCAGGTCATGTTTGACAATTAGGTTTGTTGGGCGCCTTATCCAAGCAACAGTTCACTATTGTTAGACTCATGTCAGAGGTTTCATAGACTAGTCAGTAGGTCATGTTCAATATTAAGTAATGTTTAGCCTTGTGGGCTACACAACTTTGTTTTCAGACAATTTTTCGTACTTATGTTTAAAACTGTATTTTCAGTATTATTATTAAGAAGATTCATGATTTGTTCAAACTATTCATGTTTCAAATTATATCCCGCAATAGTACATGTCCCATGTTGATTCAGCCAGCTATGTTGTTCGCTCGGTCACATGCAGTCAGACACCGAGTGTCATTTTACGGCCAGGCCTAGGTTCGGGGCATGATTAACTTGGTATTCGAGCACTAGGTTCAAGTGTCCTAGTGAGTCTATGAAACCGTGTCTAGTAGATTCATACTTATGGGTGTGAAGCGCGCCACACTTATAATTGGGAGTCTACAGGGCATTTAGGAAAAGTTATCATTCTTTCTTCTCTAGATCATGACATAGAGGTATGATGTAAGAAACCGTTCATGCGTTGTCCTCTATCTACAGAACACGCCATGTCTTGGTGGGAAGAAAGAGATGTAAAGCTAATTATTTTTTATGTATTGCTTTCAGATGGAGCAAGTTGCACAAGAGCTCGTGGGGATAATGGATCGAGCCCCTGTTATGTATATCTAAAATCAAATCTGAGTAGAGTTGCTCGTTCAACAAAAAGACTGAGGAGGATCGCTTATACCAACATACTAGATTGCCCTACATTTGAGAAGCACCACTTAGGCGAATGCTACATGAGACTTAAAATATGCTATCGTTGTGGTACGAGGGGCCATAAACAGACCAAGTGCCCGAAGTTAGGCCGTGAGAATTTCCACTTAGCTTCTTATCACAAGGACGCCCTGGAATGTTTCTTCTGCAAAAGATTAGGACATCTACTAAAGGAATGCCACCAGTTTCATAACAGTATGGGTTCAAAGTTTCTGCAGCATCCTCCTTGCAGCAAATGTAGCAAAAGGCACACAAGAGACTGTTGTATGAGTAAGGATGCGTGTTATAAGTGTTGTCTTCAAGGCCACATGCAGAGAGAATGCCCTTCGGCCAGGAATGGCAGTCCCAACATTGGTGGTGGTGAATTTCAGCCCACCGGACTAGCTAAAGGTGCATCAGTAGCACCTTGTCTAGCCTGAAGAACTCAGGCACTAGCAAGCCGAGGCACAAATAGAGGTGAAGTGTCAGGATCAAGCGGGGGTCAGACTCATCATCATGATATGCTAGGTCGTTAGGATTCAGAGGCGCCGCCAAATGTTGTCGTAGGTATACCGATAGTTTTTCCTTCTTGGTATATATGATCTAGTGTGCCTTAGGATCTACTGTGTTATATGTGGCTATCGTGTGATTGAAAGTTTAGAGTGGAGTAGTTTAATTTTACTTTCAAGGATGTAGATATGCTTCAATGTGACTGTGTATGTGTCTAAAATAAGGTAGTATTCGACCAGAAGATATTATTGGATGATGTTGAGTCTCTTGATATAGTCCTAACTTGTTTAAGTGTTTTTGGTAGCATTAGAGGGTGTGGTGTTAGTAAGTTGCCTTAAGAAGATTATTTTAATGGGTAATAGAAAAGGTAGGTAAGGAAATGAAAAGATAAGTCTTATGGTGATAGTCTTAGTGGCAGAATCAGAAGAATGATTAGATGACAACTTATTGCTAAACTTAAAGAATCCACTGGCTTAAAACGTTAGCTTTTGAACTAAGGGGAAGATGGTACACTAAGGTACTTGGTATATCATGTGTTCCATATATCGATAAGTGTTGAGAAAGTAAAGTTTGAAGTGATTTTACGTTTCCAATTTCAGAGTAGTTCACGCAACATGTGGTACTTACGCCCAGCTGTACTCTACTTATACCTTGCATACCTTTGTCATTCCCATGTTAGAGCTTTACGCTCCACATTTATGATTAAGGAATAAAGACTCCACAAAGATAGTAAGTGATAGACAATAGGCTTAGGATTCGTTGTTCAGTAGGCTTAGGATTCGTTGTTGTACTCCTAATCATATACAAACTCTAGGAGAAGCACATAGGAGAATTTTAGCTCATGAGATATATCTATACATCACACCTGTAATCTATTCACATATGAAACAAAAGAGCAATAGCCTTTTGCATAACTTGTGTTGATTTTCTACATGGTATCAGCGCATTGGCTCTAATTAAAACCCCATTCTGAAGTTCCTTTTTGCTTGACATGGCTTCAACCTCAAATACAGACCTCAACCTGTTGTCCACCTCCTTTCACCAAGTCATAGCGATTTGCCCTATCAAACTAAAAACCCACCAACTACCTAGTTTGGAGAACTTAAGTTCTCAAGCTAATGCAACTACTAAAGGTAGCGACTATCATCAAGAATGATACACCAGATGAAACTGTTCCAGACGATAAGGGAGAAGCTAAACCTAACCCTACATTCACTGAATGGGAAAAATGTGATGTTTTGGTTAAGAGTTGGCATACAAGAACAATGACAAAGGAGTTAATGCATTGGATGTTTGTCAGCTAAGTAGATGTAGTCTTGCCTTGAGGATACATGCCTACGAGCAAGCAAGGACAAGGAATTGAAGCAACAACTTCAAGCGATAAAATTAGGCTCAAAATCAAAAGATGAGTACATTAAGGATTTCGAAGGGATTTTCGATAGCCTCATGGCTATACACAAGCCCTTGTATGAAGACATCAAGATTATAAACTTTGCTAGTGGACTTGGAAGAAAGTATAATACTTTTTGCATTGTGATGCTAGGGAAAGCACCTTACCCTACATTCACACAGTTTGTCAACGCTCTTAAAGGGTTCGAAATAATAGAAGATGCCGATGAGAAAGATGGATAAACAAATCTCAACAATAATATGGCACTTATAGCAGAAAAGACCAAAGGGAGAGGTCGAGGCTACTACAATAAAGGTTGTGGACAACTGCGAGGACAAGGCTATGGTAGAAACTTATTCCAGCGACAACCCACAACGAACACCAACAACCAGCCAAATGAGGTTTCAAGGTCTATTGCATGCCAAATATGTGGAAGAAATAACCACAAAGCCCTAACTTTCTTTTATCGATGGGACTACGCATATTAGGCGCAACACGAAACTCCACAGGACTTGCTGTAATGTCCTTAAATGATCCCAAAGATGACAATTCTACATGGATTTTGGTGCCACCAATCATATGGTGCAATCTACAGGTGTTCTTGAAAATCCATCCCTCTTAAAAGGCTGTAACGCTATCGTGGTTGGTAATGGATATAAACTTCCCATTACTCACATTGGAAA
The DNA here is from genome assembly GCF_029784015.1 of Lycium ferocissimum. NCBI lineage: Eukaryota > Viridiplantae > Streptophyta > Magnoliopsida > Solanales > Solanaceae > Lycium > Lycium ferocissimum. The sequence continues at coordinate 32,165,150 of NC_081342.1, read as the reverse complement.
GAACTTGAAATTAAAAGGTTTTTTTCATTGTACTTGATCTCAAGAAGAATCTTATTTCAGTGAGTAAATTTGTGAAGGATAATGAATGTTCATTGAAATTTACTTTGTCACGCCCCGAACCTAGGCCTGGACGTAATACGGCACCCGGTGCCTGAATACATGTGACCGAGCGAACCAACTGGCTGGCTGAATCAACATGTGATACCAAAACATAACTAATTTACAAAATAAAACTAACACATGCTGATTAACTAAAAGTCTGACTGAAATATCATAATGCGAAAAATACTTAGACAATCTGAATATATCTGAAAGTAGCTAACATAGCTAAACCAAAACAACTGAACGACTAAGTATAACTGTCTACAAGGCTAACATAACCAATATCTGACTGTCTGGACTGTGTCTATGAAGCCTCTAAGAGTACTGAATAATAGAGTTGTCTATAAACTGAAATAACTGGATAGCTGGCAACGCCCCGAAGGAATTTGGGTCTCACCAGTAGCTGATACGTGCACTCCTAAATAGCTGAGTCGTCAACCTATATATCGTCGCGAAGCAAGCCCTCAAGCAATAAAAAAAGGGACATCAACACATTTGAATTGTACTGGTATGTAAAGCAACTGAAGCAATAAAGTACTGAAACTGAAACTGAAACTAATAACTGTAACTGTAATAGCAATGAAGTAGAGATATGAATGCTCCCTGCTCTTTACCTGAATCATCTGTATTATCTGTGTTTGTATATGTGGGGCCTCGGCCCAATAATAAATGCACGCTATGCCCTCGGCCTAGTAGTGCGCCGTCAATGGCCTCGGCCATGTATACGTATACACAAGACTGTGCTGTGCCCTTGGGCAAAATCACATATGTTTAATTATGGTTAATTAATAAAACCGAGACCATAATAACAATGAACAATCTTTGGCGAATTGAAAACACCGACCGTTTTCGAGCATCCGAATTTCTGGGCGAGACTCGTGGTAACAATACATAATTCATTAAAGATTACGTGTTGAGTTCATGACATTCAAATTGACAACCCTGAACAAATTCTGTAACTGCAACCCTAGAAGATAACAGTTCTACGACATATCATGAAACTAGGGCTAAACTGTATTTTGAGTCAAATTACTGACAATTATGAAGAATGAGGCGTAGGCAGAATCATGAACATTCCCTAACGTAGATAGTTAGCCTCACATACCTTAATTCCAGCCTTTGAGCGTAATACAACATTCGTCAACCCTTTCAGCTCTGACCTATACCAATACAAGTCAAAGGGATTCTATATTAGCAATAATATCCATGCTTTGGTCATCTAAACATTTTATCAAACACTTGGTGGGCATAAAGCTCCACAGTCTCCATTAATTGTGTTTATTCACCCAATTCCCATTCTATTACTTCTAGGTGATTCTACAATCTCAATTCGATGAAAGTAACATCATTCTTCATCACCCATATGACTACAACAATCCTAAGTTAATAGTCCAAAACCTAGCATAGTTCATATGATACTCTTTATCAAACCATTTACGATTCTCCCAAGAACTCATCAATTCACAACTATAAGTGAGTAGAGAGTAGAAATATTACCTTTTGAAGTTCAATCCTCTTGAATTCAGATTCTAGGGTTCCTTTTTCCAAGACGAAGATTCAATCGATGATCTATGGAATAGATTAGGATTCTAGCATTAATCTTTGTTAAATTGATGTGATAATCAATGAGGTTTGAGTAGGAACTCATCTTGTATGCTTTTTGGAAGCCCTAGAGTGTTTTCTCTCCAAAAAAACGGTTTAGAAAGAAGTGGGAAAAGTTTTTCGGAGTTGGATACATATAAAATTTGAAAAAAGAAGTTTCAGGCATAATTTGGCCTAGTGCGTCACCCTGGGCGTTGCCCAAGGCGGGGCACTAGGCCTATATTACAGGCCCTAATGAAAATTACGCTTTTTGCAAATTTTAGCTTGGGGCGTCGCCCAGGGCGGCACCCTATGCCGTTCTGACAACGTTCGGTAGAATGGGCATAACCCCTAGCACAAAACTCTATTTTGGCTCCTCCATAATATACCGTTGGAAAGATATTTCAAAGGGCTACAACTTTCATCTTTTACGTTTTCTCAAATTCCCAACATATTTTCACGAAATCGGTCTGGAAGGCAGACATATCAAAAACTTAGCCGATTCTATTGAATCTGAGCACCCCTCTATTAGCCATTTTGAGATGATCATATCTCCTTGATTCGGACCCCGATTGGCCTGATCCTTATATGCTTGGAAATGTATTTCTACGTACTACAACTTTCATTAAGGGTACTTTCCCAAATTCCCAACTAATAAGTGGTTTATGATTTCCCGAAGTGGGCCTGTCGATCATTTTCGCAAAACGTTCAAACCTTCGATTTTTTTCCACTAAAACTCTAATGATACGAGCCAAACCTTTGCTCTAAGATACAGGGTGTAACAAGTAACGAAGGTTTTGTTGTTAAGGACAAGAAAACAAGTAGCATTATAGCAAAAGGAAATAAAAGAGATGATTTATATGCTTTAGAAGGGATTACATATGGCACTGACAACTACAAAGACAATGAAGAACTCAAACACGATCTGGCATCAACGACTAGGACATCTGCATTCAAGAATCCTTAGTTATTTACATAAGAATAAGTTTATTACTATTATTAGTTGGAAAAAAAAATGTCTCAATATGTTCTAGTTGTCAAATGCGAGAAAGTTGTAAGCTAACCTTCCAACCATCAAATAAAAGAGAAGTTGTTCCTTTGGAAAAACCTCTTAGTGATTTATGGGCCCCAGCCCCAGTAACATCTTCTTAAGGAATAAAATTCTATGTTATTTTTTAGGATTATTGCACAAGGTTAACCTGGATTTATCCATTGAAGAAGAAATCTATGTTTTTCGCAAATTTTGTGACCTTCCACAAGTTCGTGGAAAATCAATTTTCCAAAAAATTAAAGCATTTCAATGTGATGGGGGAGGTGAGTTTAACAGTCTAGAGTTCATCAATTACCTAGCCAAAATGGTATTCAGAGAAAAATTTCTTGTCCACATTGTCACGACCCATTTTAGGGTTGCGCTGGCACTTACCTTTTCCACCTCGATAGGCGAACCCACTTATTGAATAACACATCAATTAAATAAAGACGAATCATTTAAACCAATTAATATATAGAAATAACAGCGGAACATCATATACATTCAATGAACTCAAGTATTTATATGATTACAACAATTTAATAAATACACACTCGATCCAATTTCCCATGACCTGGTCTAGACTTGTACAAGAGTGACTAATGATTTCAGATTACCACTACTTTCTAAGACTCAACCTCTATCCTGGAATGAAGTTGGAGGAGGCCTTCCAGATAGGCACCGCACATTTCCGCTTCATATCACAATCAACCACTTGAAACAACCTACAACCAAAAAGGGTGTAGCAACTGCAATATCAGTACAATCCACGTGTACTAAGGAAAGTATCATAGGCCGACAATAGTTAGTAACACATATTAGTAAAAGAATTCACAAACAACCATGATAATCACTAAATCAAGTCATACGTCTATCTACCGCGCATCATAACATCAATACCCTTCAATCACAACCGCTCTTTAATATCTACAAGTCAAATATCATAAGTGCAATTCCCCAATACATAAATCCTTAGATCGTTCATTTTAGTCTAGGCGTCATCTCATCATTATAGCACCTTTTATCCTACATCACTTAGAAATCAATCAAGTAACTGATTTTACGGAGGGTTCTACGGGATAACTTAACAAGTACACATCAACAAGTATAAATCAAATATAATCGAATCCAGGTACACGTCATCGCCTAAGTAAAGCATCTAATCTCAAACATGCCAAGTCTAAATACATCAAGGCCGAATCCAACATCACAAGTACAATACCAAGCATCTCAATATCAATATCATAATGCAATGCAATGCAATAATGTATGGATGCAATGCAATGCCATGCAAAATGTTGTGTACACATGTACTCCGGATGAAAATATCGACGTCTCGATAGCACAACCCAGTGTGACTCGCGAAGTCTAAGTGCCACTCGTCCCGAATCTTTGCCCAACAGACAGACGAGACCCTAGATCTTTGCCCATGGGAGGTTCTCACCAGCACCACTCTGGAGGGCCCGCGGAGTCCATGCACTATCAACGATTACGGAAGTAACATCGGATATCGGTCATGCAATCAACTATTCTTGAATTAATAATCGGACATCGGCCATCTCACGTCACTCAAGTAAAAGAGTTTTATCAAGTATCAATTTTACTCCATCAACGATTCCGGAACTAACATCGGACATCGGCCATCTCACGTCACACAAGTAAAAGAGTTTTATCAAGTATCAATTTCACTCCATCAATGATTCCGGAACTAACATCAGATATCGGCCATCTCACGTCACTCAAGTAAAAGATTTTATCAAGTATCAATAGTATCATAACAGTGTATCATGAAAATGAGAGTGCGTGCAATGCATGAATTAATATCAATAATCATGCTTAATATCACAAGTACCAACAGTGGGTACGCCAACAATATATCCGAATCACAAGTACCAACAGTGGGTATGCCAACAATATAACCGAATCACAAGTACCAACAGCGGGTACGCCAACAATATAGCCGAGTAAAATACCAACAGTGGGTATGCCAACTATTTCATAATCAAGGTGATAAACAGAATCCAATATCTATCAACAACTCATAGCATCAAGCCAACACAACAAAACAATCATATCACAACATAACAGGGTGGCTAGTCCCAAAAACACACAACAGGTTCGTCACATCGATATACATTATTACCACTTCCCTAAATCATCTGTCACGACCTAGCCCCGTAGGCCGTGACTAGTGCCCGATTTGGGCACTCGTACCCATCTATCATTAATACCCAAAATGTAAAACGTATACATACGAAGGTACGACACCGCGTACACGTATACGTACGTATATCATATATACGGGCCCGAGAATATACGAACACGAACATAATTTAACGGTCTACCCATAACCCACGTAC
>NC_081342.1:32009976-32159977 GCF_029784015.1 Lycium ferocissimum | reverse complement strand
CCTTAGTATCTCTTAAAAGCCATTGGGGGGAATTTCCCCTTTCCCCTTTGGGACATGTGTATTGAATTTAAACCCCGGGTTAAACCATTTCTACCTTTTCCCTTTACCTAGGTTTATGAATCCTTTACTCAAATCTTTAACATTACTAGTCCTCGAAGAATCATCTCTTACCTCAATTATCGAATTTGGATACCTCTAACCACTCGCACACCAATCCTTTTTATTCAATCACATAAGCCGGGTAATAGCACCATTAGTAGCGGAATCTAGCCAATTTCCACAGTGAATACAAGCTTCCCAACCTTAGTCCACCACTGACCTCTGTTAGTCTATGATATAACCGAACATACCAGCTCATCCATAAACTCTGAAGCCCACTCTACATTGTACAATTGCAACCAAGCCCTCACATCACTTACTCTTGTTTCAATGAATTCCTTTCTACCCTTAACCTCGAAGACATCAATCAACCTCATCGACCACCCTTTTATTGAACGTTATGATATAATGTCCCCACAGTGCAAACATGACTCGAGAACCCATATTACCTCACCTCCAGTCTTACGAACCTTAATCCCCTGAAATCGATAGCAAGATGTCTCATGGTAATCCTTTAATTCTCGCATTTCATTTCAATTAATTTTTATTACTATCAACCAAAAAATGCACAAATCCACTCGATTCTCTAAACTAATCATCCATTTAAGCTCGACAAACCACAAAACAATATTAATGCCTCTCCTCCCATCTAAGTGAACAACCAAAGAACTCTTCTAGTTATTAACTTATGGCATACGCCTATATTTGAAGTCATTTCTATCAGTCTTTTACTAACTCCTCAAATCCTACAACTCAATCATAATTGTCGATCAAACGATGTACCCATAACATTCACTTAATGACCGAGTAGTCCTTTAACATCAACTAACTTATATCAAGAATAACCTTTAGCACCAGTCGCAACCTTATCCCTACAACCATGCCAGCTACTAATTTTTTTCCCTTTCTAATCTCTCAAAAAGTACTCATGTCCAGGATATTCTATATGGTCTCAATTCGTTACGCGCTGTAATGACCCGTTTGGTCTTTGTAGTTTTTCTGACATTTTCGCCCTTCCCGAGCATTGATTAGCTCACTTTTGATTCGAGAGGTCCGTTGGCACGCTCCCCGAGGTGTCTAGGCTTAATTCTGATGACCTTTTGGTAAAATATGGGCTTTAAATGAAAAAGAGTTGACCCAAAGTTGACTTTTGAGTAAACGGTCCTTTTTTAAAATTTTGTCAATTTCGAGAGGTCCGAATGGTCGCTTATAACTTGTGTGTATATCTGGTTCGATTCCCAATGCACTCGAATGCATTTTGGGACTTGGGTTGGGAATTGGAAATGAGGTATTGGGGTTTACTCGGACAACGAGACCTCCGTTAAAAATTTTGAGGCTACGAGCACGTTCATAGCACATTTTTGTGTAGGTTTGTGTACGTGGATTATGAGCAGATGGCCTCGGGAATGGTTGGGGATTTTGTTGGGACTTAGAAAAATTTGTTAGGAGTCTGGTACCTTGTTCCCTCTTTGGCGGCACCAATGTCGTCCAGCGGCGCCGCTGTTGCGGCCAAGTGATATTTTGCAAGACCGCTGGGATGGTATTTTAGGGCGTCATTGCGGCACCGCCGTTACGGCTGCGTTACCGTAGTGACGGCAACGGGCATGTTATTTGTTATATCCCGCATTTCGTACGTGAAAATATTGTGAGAAAGTTGCGGGAAGTTCGAGGTAAGGCTATTCTCCGATTTTGTTTTAACGCGCAAGTCGCTTGTAAATATTATGGGCATGGAATATTGAGGGCAAATGCAAAATTTGGAAGTTTCTATTAGTTCATGAATTTTGGAAAAGCTAATGTGGTTGTGGGTCCCACTTGTGTTATGGCCACTTGTTGTAAGACATACAATTAAACATGTGTTCATTTTATGTTTTGATGGCCAAACACATGTTGTGGACAAGGATGACAAGTCAAGACTTCATCCTTTGGCATTTGGAGAATTCTAGAAATTTGAAGAAAGATTTGGAGGGAAAAGAAAAGAAAACAAAAAAAAAAAAAAAAAAAAAAGAGGGGCACATGGCCGGCCATGTGCTTGGCCATGTGCATGGCCATGTGCCATACTAATATATATATATATGGAGGGATGACTAGAGAGGGCAAGTTTCATCATTTTAAGCTCTAGAAATTTCATGAAAGGTGAAGAAAAAGAAGGAGGAGAAGAACGGCCAAGGGGCTGGCCGAAACCAGCCCCTCCATTTTGATCATGAAAAATTGGGTTCTTCATGTTTTCTTACTAAGTTGAAGGTCCTCGTTAACGTGGGATAATTGTTGAAGCAAGAAAAACAATCCTCCTTGCAAGATAGGTCCTAGCCGAGAATGAACAAAGTGAAGGAACAAGGTATGATTCAAGTTTATTTTTCACATGTTATGGATGGTTTATGAGTGTTATGAAGTATGAAAATGAATGAAATTCATGAAAGTGTGGTGTGTGAAGTGTAGCCGTGGGAGTGTAGGTGTGGCCGTGTGATATGTGTGTGTTGAGTGAGTGATTAATAGATTGAATTTAGCATGTTTGTGTGTTGTTGTGATGTGTAGAAGATGAATGAATTCATGAGAATATAGATGTTGATGTTGGGCCGTGTAGGGGCTGGTTGGTATGCAAGAAATGAATCAATGTTATGATATAATTTGATTGTCGTGTTGTGAGTTCTACTATGTGAAATGAAGGTTTAATGACGTATGTTGGCGTTGCAATTGTTGTGGGCTGTTTGAAAGTCAATATGATTTTAATATGTTTTCTCATAGTTGTAAGGATCATGTTGTAATGTATGGATTGTGGATGTAGTACATGAATTTGGAAGGTAGAAATGTGTTGTTATTGTCTTTGTTGAACTTGTAGGATTTCGGGTAGTGTTGGGTGATGAATGGGCTGATTTGAACTTTTTATGGGCTGTCCTAAGTGTTCTCGAATTGTGTTTGAATGGCCTCGGAACAATATTTGAATGCATGGTCGTTGGTGTTAGTTTGAATGCACAAAGTTTATTTGAATAAATAGAATATTGTCGACCTATGTAGAAAGGGATTGTTAATGTTAGAATGCGTTATGAATTGATTATGGACGTCGTCATTATGTTTGTTGGTTGGTTGTTGTTGATATGGGCCGAGCCATAATTCTCGGGACGGTGTATTTACAGAGGAGATGCTGCCCAAATTTTTGTAGACAAGTGAAGAATGGAAGATTTGAAAGCAAAAAGTCTACTAATGACAATTGGTAAACATGACCATTTGCAAATTCTGGGCGAAACGGGATTCGAGATTGAACGAGCATAAGACGTCCGAAAGGTATGTAAGGCTTACCCTTTCTTTCCTTGGCATGTCCTAGATGTAATAAGCTTGAATACGTGCTTCGGGGCCACTCCAATTCTAGAAGTTCGAGATTGAATTTAGTTACTATTCATTCAATAGAATTGAACGAACCTATGCTTTATTGTAAAGAAATGTCCAAACGTCCGTAACTTTTGAAAACGAAAGTGGAATGCCTTGAAATCTTCGAGGATAATTTAATGAGACATAATGACCACATTTTTAGGTTCGTTACCTGATTTGATCCGAGGTGGGCCCACAACACCCGAGACCTATGTATATTACTTTATTTGTTTTATTTCCGTACGATTCTCAATAGAAATTTTTGACTAATGTTCTGAGTTTGTTATAAGTATTCGGTAACTCAGATATGAGCATTCTGGTTTGACTATCCGGATATAAACGCTCCGATACGAATGATTTGATATGAATATTTTGGTATAAGCGCTCTGATGTAAATATTCTGAAACAGAAAATCCGATATAAGTATGCAAGCATAAGAGTGATATATAAGCTTTGGGTATGAGTAAGTTGATGTGAATATTCTCTGTAAGTCTTAATGTTCTCCATACACGACCCCGGATCGCTTGGAAAGTCCGAAGAGGTTTCTGTACGTTAACTGCTTATAACTCTCCGATGCTAACTCGAGGCGAACCCGAGACTTGTTCGAACCTTCAGATGTTAATAAGCGTATGTATTCATCGAGTCGATTTCATATGCATATGTTTACGCACTACTCTTCGCTCGTGCGCGACTCAATGTATCTTTCATCGAGTCCGGGCAGGCATGTTATGATCTCGTGTGTACGTCACGATACGATTCTGATTCACTGAGTCCCGGGCCAGGACATGTTCTCGTGCGCACTCCTCTGCATTGTTCACCGAGTCCCTCGTACTTGCGGGCCGGGACACGTTATCTGTATGTGATTATGATGAGATGTTATGGGGACGGTGGCCAGGATGGCGCATGATTATTATTCACCGAGACCCGCGATAGGGGGCGGGACACGTTATGTACATATGATTACGATTATGCATGATTTTATCTACCGAGTCCCTTAATAAAGGGTCGGGACACGTTGTTTGCATATATGACATCTGATTCTGCTATACATGATCCTATTCACCGAGTCCCTCATCGAAGGGCCGGGACACGTCATATACATATGAGATTTATGATTTTGACATACATTCTGTATTCTGTCCGACATATGTCATCTTCTGAGCTTTACGTTCGTACCGTCCGTCCGTATGTCGAAGATCTGTACGAATTTCGTATTTCGTCCGTTATATGATATCATCCGGGCACTCGTTCGTATACCGTCGATATACGACATCATCTGAATATTCTGTACGTTTGATATTCCGTCTGATATATGATCGCATCTAAATGTTCTCGTACGTTCGTCCGTTACATATGATATGCACCTCTTCGGACATGCGGTCAACGCAAAGGAAGCATTTAGGTACTTTGGTTGACCATTTGTTTCTTCCGTACACTTTTGGCTTATGAAACGGTATGTATGAGTTGTGTACGAAAGGTATGTGTACCGGTATTCGGAGTTATATGTATTTACTTGATAGTTCCGTCCGTTTCGATTATAGCTTTGTTTATTTGTATTGCATGCCTTACGTACTCGCACATTTTCCGTGCGACCCCCCCTTCGGGGTCGCGTTTCATGCCGCGCAGTACTCCCGGATTTAGATGTGATTATAGAAGACGTTCCAGCGAGAGGTGGCAAGCTCCATCTTCCCCGGATGCCGAGTCGAGTCTCGTCCGATTTGTTTTTACCGGATCCGTGTTTAGAGACTTTGCAGACAGCGTTGTGGGTATGGTGTGTCAGTCTGTCAGCGGCTCCATCAGCCGACGTGTCGATTTGTGTTATGTAATAAATTGTGTACAATTACATATTCTGTCAAATTGAAAGCTTCATTATGTATTTAATGATTATTCAGTTTAGAGATTTGAAAAGAAAAAAAATTTGTGCGTAATAGGAGTCTGTGGGTTCGCTCGGCTCCGGATGTGGGGTCGGGTGCCCATCACGTCCCCTGGAAATTGGGGGGCGTGACGAGTGTGGTATCGGGCGAGGTCCGTCCGTGGGGTTGTCTGCGCAAAGTCGTGTCCCGGTAGTAGAGTCACGTTTATGATGTGAAGCGCGCCACATTTATAAACGGAGGCTACGGGCATCTAGGAACGGTTGACCTTCTTTTCGCATTAGATCGTGCGATAGAGCCCAGTCATAGGGAAACAAGATCCCACATGTAAGCCTTACATACGGTGGAAGGGATGAATGAAGACATGGGAAGTCACGGAGGTAAGTTTTGGAAATATTCGTTCTGCTACCAGAAATCGGAAACCGACCCGGCTGTGATTTGGGATAATCTGATACGGTATGGTGCGATATATAAAGACCCCGGGTTGGCTAAAGTATGCCACATATACGTATGATCAGTAAGGTATTGTGAGGAATTGCTGGGCGTGAATTCTGAACTGTAAAGATGGTAGAAGGGTAAAACGATGAATTTTGAGAAAAGACTTGTTACGAATATGTTCCGGAGTATGTCAGACTTTCACCTGGCCCGAATCATACAATAAAGGTCATACGAGAAAATTGACGCGATTACCTCGGCCCTAAGGTACCAGAATTTACTAAAGTTTCAAAGTTAAGCGTGCTCAGGTGGGAGCAATTCCATGATGGGTGACCCCCCTGGGAAGTTACTGAAAATTTTCACAAATGTAGATCCAAGAGACAAATGAAAAATTAGAATGTACAAGATGGTTGGAGACCATAAGAAGGCTACGCAGCACGCGGCAGGGTCGATTAGAGAAGAAATGAAAAGTAGGTCCCGGTTTGAAATCTGGATAGGCTTGAATAGTGTCTGGAAGTATTCTGTGGGTTAGTCGATATTAATTATATGTGCATATGTATATGTAAGATATCTTATATGTGAGGGTATCGACGGAAAGTAAAAGGAAAATTTATGATAAGAAATCTTGCTATGTTGTACGCGGAATTGGAAGGAAGAATTGTTGGTACAAAAGGAACTCCCTCCCGAAGTGCTACAAGACCCCATAAGGTCAGTTGAACATTCGAGGACGAATGTTCTAAAGGGGGGGAGGATGTTATATCCCGCATTTCGTACGTGAAAATATTGTGAGAAAGTTGCGGGAAGTTAGAGGTAAGGCTATTCTCCGATTTTGTTTTAACGCGCAAGTCGCTTGTAAATATTATGGGCATGGAATATTGAGGGCAAATGCGAATTTGGAAGTTTCTATTAGTTCATGAATTTTGGAAAAGCTAATGTGGTTGTGGGTCCCACTTGTGTTATGGCCACTTGTTGTAAGACATACAATTAAACATGTGTTCATTTTATGTTTTGATGGCCAAACACATGTTGTGGACAAGGATGACAAGTCACGACTTCATCCTTTGGCATTTGGAGAATTCTAGAAATTTGAAGAAAGATTTGGAGGGAAAAGAAAAGAAAACAAAAAAAAAAAAAAAAAAAAAAGAAAGAGGGGCACATGGCCGGCCATGTGCTTGGCCATGTGCATGGCCATGTGCCATACTAATATATATATATGGAGGGATGACTAGAGAGGGCAAGTTTCATCATTTTAAGCTCTAGAAATTTCATGAAAGGTGAAGAAAAAGAAGGAGGAGAAGAACGGCCAAGGGGCACCAGCCCCTCCATTTTGATCATGAAAAATTGGGTTCTTCATGTTTTCTTACTAAGTTGAAGGTCCTCGTTAACGTGGGATAATTGTTGAAGCAAGAAAAACAATCCTCCTTGCAAGATAGGTCCTAGCAGAATGAACAAAGTGAAGGAACAAGGTATGATTCAAGTTTATTTTTCACATGTTATGGATGGTTTATGAGTGTTATGAAGTATGAAAATGAATGAAATTCATGAAAGTGTGGTGTGTGAAGTGTAGCCGTGGGAGTGTAGGTGTGGCCGTGTGATATGTGTGTGTTGAGTGAGTGATTAATAGATTGAATTTAGCATGTTTGTGTGTTGTTGTGATGTGTAGAAGATGAATGAATTCATGAGAATATAGATGTTGATGTTGGGCCGTGTAGGGGCTGGTTGGTATGCAAGAAATGAATCAATGTTATGATATAATTTGATTGTCGTGTTGTGAGTTCTACTATGTGAAATGAAGGTTTAATGACGTATGTTGGCGTTGCAATTGTTGTGTGTTGTTTGAAAGTCAATATGATTTTAATATGTTTTCTCATAGTTGTAAGGATCATGTTGTAATGTATGGATTGTGGATGTAGTACATGAATTTGGAAGGTAGAAATGTGTTGTTATTGTCTTTGTTGAACTTGTAGGATTTCGGGTAGTGTTGGGTGATGAATGGGCTGATTTGAACTTTTTATGGGCTGTCCTAGGTGTTCTCGAATTGTGTTTGAATGGCCTCGGAACAATATTTGAATGCATGGTCATTGGTGTTAGTTTGAATGCACGAAGTTTATTTGAATAAATAGAATATTGTCGACCTATGTAGAAAGGGATTGTTAATGTTAGAATGCGTTATGAATTGATTATGGACGTCGTCATTATGTTTGTTGGTTGGTTGTTGTTGATATGGGCCGAGCCATAATTCTCGGGACGGTGTATTCACGAGAGGAGATGCTTTTGCCCAAATTTTTGTAGACAAGTGAAGAATGGAAGATTTGAAAGCAAAAAGTCTACTAATGACAATTGGTAAACATGACCATTTGCAAATTCTGGGCGAAACGGGATTCGAGATTGAACGAGCATAAGACGTCCGAAAGGTATGTAAGGCTTACCCTTTCTTTCCTTGGCATGTCCTAGATGTAATAAGCTTGAATACGTGCTTCGGGGGCCACTCCAATTCTAGAAGTTCGAGATTGAATTTAGTTACTATTCATTCAATAGAATTGAGCGAACCTATGCTTTATTGTAAAGAAATGTCCAAACGTCCGTAACTTTTGAAAACGAAAGTGGAATGCCTTGAAATCTTCGAGGATAATTTAATGAGAATAATGACCACATTTTTAGGTTAATTACGCTTTGATAAAGTCCCAAGAGGACTTGTATATTACTTTATTTGTTTTAACTCTCCGATTCTCGAACTCGGCGAAATTTTTGACTAAGACTTGTTATAACCTTCGGTAAATAAGCGTATGTATTCATCGAGTATGCGATTTCATATGCATATGTTTGATATGACTATTTTGCCGTGCGCGACTCAATGTATCTTTCACCGAGTCCGATATAAGCCGGGGCATGTTATATAAGATCTCGTGTGAATATTCTCGATACGTCTTAATGTTCTCCATTCACGAGTCCCCGGATCGGGACATGTTCTCGTGCGCACTCCTTTAAATACGTTATTGTTCACCGAGTCCCTCGTACTTGCGGGCCGGGACACGTTATCCGTATGTGATTATGATGAGATGTTATGGGGACGGTGGCATATGGCGCATGATTATTATTCACCGAGACCCGCGTGCGCGACACGTTATGTTTCATATGATTCCGGGCCGCATGATTTTATCTCGTGTGTAGTCACGAATAAGGGCGACACGTTGTTTGCATATATGACATCCGATCTCGTGCGCATACATGATCCTATTCACCGAGTCCCTCGTCGAAGGGCCGGGACACGTCATATACATATGAGATTTATGATTTTGACATACATTGGCCGTATGGCCGCATATGTCATCTTCACGAGCCTTCGTACGTTCGTACTGTCCACGTTATGTACATATGATCCGTACGAATGGACGTTGTATCGTATTTCGTCCGTTATATGATATCATCGGGCACTCGACGTTCGTATATGACATCCGATATACGACATCATCCGAATATTCCGTACGTTTGATATTCCGTCCGATATATGATCGCATCTAAATGTTGACATACGTTCGTGCTCCGTCCGACGTGTGACATCACCGTGCGCTCCGTATTTTATGCACCTCTTGGACATACGCGTATGTGAACGCAAAGGAAGCATTTTAGGTACTTTGGTTGACCATTTGTTTCTTCTGTACACTTTTGGCTTATGAAACAGGTATGTATGAGTTGTGTCTGAAAGGTATGTGTCTGGTATTCGGAGTTATATGTATTTACTTGATAGTTCCGTCTGTTTCAGTTATAGCTTTGTTTATTTGTATTGCATGCCTTACGTACTCAGTACATTTTCCGTACTGACCCCCTGTCTTCGGGGGCTGCGTTTCATGCCGCGCAGGTACTCCCAGATGAGCTGATGTGATTATAGAAGACGTTCCAGCAGAGGTGGCAAGCTCCATCTTCCCCGGAGTACTGCCGAGTCAGAGTCTGTCTGATTTGTTTTCTGGATCTGTGTTAGAGACTTTGCAGACAGCGTTGTGGGTATGGTGTGTCAGTCTGTCAGCGGCTCCATCAGCCGACGTGTCGATTTGTGTTATGTGATAAATTGTGTACAATTACATATTCTGTCAAATTGAAAGCTTCATTATGTATTTAATGACTATTCAGTTTAGAGATTTGAAAAGAAAAAAATTTGTGCGTAATAGGAGTCTGTGGGTTCGCTCGGCTCCGGATGTGGGGTCGGGTGCCCATCACGTCCCCTGGAAATTGGGGCGTGACATTATTTCATTAAGTATGTCTTAAATAAGCCCTTAGTCTCTCATTATTTCCCATTTTGAAATTAGAGCTCTTGGGGACTATTCTTAGAGATTATTGGAGAAGACTCTTGGAGGTAAATCTTGCTAATCCTTTTACCATTTCCTTAATCCTAATCATCATGGATTCCTCTTTCCCTTAGTAATTCCTTAGTAATGGAAGATAAAAGTGGAGATAATGAATGTTCTATCTAGCCTTATTAATGATTAAATTGATGGGGTTTATGCTAGATTTTGATAAATCTAAGGTTCAAAATCTAAGGCTGTTAATCATATATCATCATTCATTAGTACTGAATTTCGGAATCAAAGAGTTAGGGTTTATAACCAAATTGGGGGTTTTGCTTCAAATTCGAAATTGGGTAAATCTATGAGTTAATTTAGCAATTAGTAGTTGGGTTATGATCACCTAGTGCTTAATTTGATGTTTCACTTCTGAATTTCCCATTTTGACCTTGTGGGCCCCATGTTCCCAAATTCTAGGGTTGGATTTGACCTAAATTGAATGGTAGATATATTAGTATCATTCTTCATGATTTCTAATCTAGATTTCGAATATGCCTAGACTTCTTTGATCTTGAGGCTCAGCGGAAGGGGAAGGTGATTGAGTGATTTGTTGGTGTTTGTTGTTCGGCTATCCAGGTGGGTTATGGCTTACCCTTGGTTAGACTTCGTATAGCTAAGCATATATTTAGATTATATCATCAGAGAAAGCGTGTAAACCTTCAGGTATGAAGTTGGGTTGGATATTGCCTTAGGTTGGGCCCTGTTGCGTGATTGGGGCTAGCCACTCCATTGTGTTATGATTTGATTGTTCTGTTGTGTTAGTTTGATGCCACGTGTTGTTACTAGATATTGGAATCTGTTGTTCCATCTCGGTTGTGATATTTTTGGCGTACCCATTTGTTGGTACTTGTGACTCTTATATAGTGTTGATTACCCATTGTTGGTACTGGTGATATTGAACATGATTATTGATGTTGATACATGCCTTGCACGCACTCTTATTTTTCATGATATACTGTGGAGACGCTGTTGGTACTTGATGACACACTGTGATGAGCTGGGCTCGATTTTGATATGAGAGTGACGTAAGAGTCCGATATCCGATGATAGTACCGGAATCGTGGACGGAGTGAGTGCATGGACTCTGCGGGCCGCCCAAGGTAGTGCTGGTGAGAACCCCCCATGGGCAAAGATCTCCGGGATGGGTGGCACTTAGACTTCGTGAGTCACCTTAGGTTGTACTTGTGATGTTGGATTAGGATGTGATATATTGAGACTTGGCACATTTGGGATTAGATGCTCTATTTAGGCGATGACCCATACTTAGCTTCGATTATGTTTGATTTATACTTGTTGGTTTATCTATCTATCTGGCTTTATTATCTGAATTACGTTAGCTATGCTTAGTCGGCCGATGATACCTACCAGTACTGTTGTTTTGTACTGACCAGCACTTGCTCCATTCCTTTATGAATGCAGAGTACCAGGTTGGATCTGCTTCTGTTACACGTGGCTGATAGTCGCTTCAGCATTTGCATCGAGTTTCTAGGGTGAGCACGGCCGTTCGCTGCCTTGAAGACTTCTCTATTATTTATGTCCTATTTCTGTTCAGAGACATACACGGTTTATGTATTATTATTCCTGACATGTATTTATTTCATTTAGAGGCTCCTGTACTCATACTAGACCCTGAGGGTATTTTATTATTCTGCACTATTTCTATTATAATATCTTGAGACTTACGTATTTCTCCTTTTCCCGCTTGACCAATTATTTATTCGTTTCTTTACTTATCTTTGGTATGAGAGTTCGCTTACCGAGGTAGAAAAGGTAAGTGCCCACACCACTTATGTCAAAATGGGTTGTGAAAAGTTGGTGTCAGAGCCCTAGGTTACCCAGTGTATAATACAAGAGCGTGTCTAGTAGAGTTTCGCGGATCGGTACGATAAGCTCCGTACTTATCTGCGAGAGGCTATAGAACATTTAGGAAATCTCACTTTCTTTCATTCTTTCGTGCTATTTTATTTCTAATCTATATCTGAAAATACCAATTTGGTATCTGACTCTTATCACTTCTATCACAGATGGAAAGGGCTCGAGCAACAATGGCCCGAGGTCAGGTGCCAAAGCCTGTAGCTACGGTTGGCACCCGAAGGCAAGCGACAGCCAAAGGGCACGGCAGAGCTAGAGGCCGTGGGGTTGCCCCAGTCAGGGGCAGGGCTCCTGTGGTAGGAGAGCGTCGAGAAAGATCTCTGTCTCTTGTGCCCGGGGATGTGGCTCCCGTACAGACATAACCGAAGGTTACTTCTGATCAGGCCGTACATGATACTATAGACAGAGTATTACTTCATCTTGATGTCCAGCAGGCGGCAGCCGGTGTTACTACTCCCGACGGGGGTTCACAGACTAGGGTTGGGGCGCAGACCCCTGAGCAGGGACCTACTCAGGTAGCACATCCGGATGCATCTATGGCTCCTCGCATTGATGCGATACCCGCTCCTGGTAATGATCTGAGGCCCATCGAGGGCGCTGTTATGACTGTGTCCAATCGGGACCTTGTTGGGAGATTCAGGAAGTTAGAGCCGTCGAGATTTTCTGGTAATATGTTTGAGGATGCTTATGAGTTTATTCTAGATATACACGAGTTGCTACACCGGATGGGGATCGTGAAGAACTAAGGGGTTGACTATGTGTCCTACCAGTTTCGCAACGACGCGAAGACATGGTGGAGGTATTTCGTGGCGTGCAGACCTGAGGGTTCCCCTCCCCTGACTTGGATTCAGCTCTACCGGGCCTTCCTTGAGAAGTATGTGCCCTGGTCTTTGAGAGAGGCGCATAGGGAGGAGTTTCTACATCTTGAGAAGAGGTGTATGTCTTTGGAGACCTATGTGGCCTGCTTTCTATATCTGGCTCGTTATTCCACTCCTTTGATCCCTATTGAGGCCGACAGGATCAGGCATTTTATTGGTGGGCTAGTCGGCTCTCTTCCAGTCCATTATCGAGCATGCTTCTATGGTTGAGGGTGCTAAGGCTCGTACTTTTAGTGGTGGTGACAAGAGACCGCGTCAAACTGGGAGTTATGGTGGTTTTAGTTCGAGGGGGGTGCCGGTCGATGTCTTCTAGGGCCGTGTCGGCCGATATTACGGTAGTCCTGTTTCGGCTTTACGAGCCTCGCCTAATGAGCCTGTTCGCATAGATAGCTCCTGAAAGTTCGTTTTCCAGACCAGTAGACAGGGTTGTTTCATCTTGTTCCTCAGCTTCAATTTATCAGCCTTTGACTCCTCTAATTTACTTTTCATGCGGAGAGGTTGGTCATATTGTTAGGAATTTTTCCCAACTCAGACGGGATTATCAGCCACCGAGGACTCCGACATCATTTGGTGGTCGAGATGGTACTTTTTGGAGAGGCGGTGCTCAGTCAGGCCATAGCGGTTCTCATGGCTTTAGAGGTGGATCCCAAGCAGTTAAAGGTGGATCCCAGACGGTTAGAGGTGGTTCCCAGAGTGCTAGAGGGGGATCTCAGAATGGGCGTGGTAGATCCCATTGTTACTCATTTTCGGGTAGGCGTGAGGTAGAGGCTCAGATGCTGTGATTTCAGGTACCATTTCTGTCCACCATAGAGTAGCAGCTATGTTATTTGATCCTGTATCTACCTATTCATATGTATCTGCATTTCATGTCGTTGGTTGGGATTTGCCTTGTGATAGCATAGATATACCTGTTCATGTGTCTACTCGGTCGGAGATTGCAACGATTGTCGATCGAGTTTACCGGTATTGTTTGGTTACTTTTATGGGGTATGACACTTGGGTAGATATGATGATTCTCGATATGGTAGACATTGACATTATATTGAGGATGTCCTGGCTTTCTCCTTATCACGCGATCTTGGACTGTCACACCAAGACAGTTACCTTGGCCATGTCGGGCATTTCAAGGCTTGAGTGGAGGGGTACCCCTAGTCCCACTCCGAAGAAGATCATTTCCTTTCTTCAGGCGAAGAAGTTAGTCAATAAGGGGTGTTTAGCCTATGTGGCTCATGTTCGTGATACGATTGTTGCATCTCCACCCCTTGAGTCTATTCCTATTGTGAGCGAGTTTGCAGAGGTATTCCCGTCGAATTTGCCGGGTATACCACCCGATCTGTATTGACTTGGATCCGGGCACTCACCCTATCTCTATTCTGCCATATTGGATGACACCTGCCGAGTTGAGAGAGCTTAAGGAGCAGTTACAATATTTATTGAGCAAGGGGTTCATTAGACCGAGTGTCTCCCCTTGGGGTGCTCCTATGATATTTGTGAAGTAGAAAGATGGGACCATGAGGATGTGTATTGATTATCGTCAGCTGAACAAGGTCACTATTCGGAACAATTGCCCTATGCCTCGTATTGATGATCTATTTGACCAGCTTTAGGGTGCTTCTATGTTATCGAAGATTGATTTGCGTTCAAGCTACGACCAGTTGAAGATCAGGGCGGAGGATATTCCGAAGACAACCTTTCGGACGAGATATGGATACTATGAGTTTCTGCTGATGTCTTTTGGGCTTACCAATGCCCCTGCTGCATTTATGACTTTGATAAATGACATATTTAGGCCATTCCTTAATTCCTTCATGATTGTGTTCATTGATGATATCTTGGTTTATTCCAACAGTAGAGAGGAGCATGAGAGCCATCTTCGTTCTGTTCTTGGGTTGTTGAAAAAACATGGCCTGTTTGATAAGTTTTTTAAGTGTGATTTCTGGTTGGAGTTTATGGCATTCTTGGGTCATGTTGTGTCTAAGGATGGGATTATGGTTGACCAACAGAAGATTGAGGCTATGAGGGGCTGGGCAAGGCCCACTACTGTTACTGAGATTCACAGTTTTATGGGTTTGGCCAGCTATTACCATCGTTTCGTGAAGGATTTTGTTGGTATTGCTTCATCTTTGACTAGATTAACTCAGAAGGAGGTTCCCTTTCCAGTGGTCAGATGATTGTAAGGAGAGCTTTCAAAAGCTCAAACTTCTTTTGACGACAGTCCCGATCTTAGCATTACCCGTGAAGGGTAAAGATTTCACGGTTTATTTGATGCCTCTGGTATGGGTTTGGGTGTTGTGTTGATGCAGGAGGGTAGAGTGATAGCTTATGCTTCCCGTCAATTGAAGGTTCATGAAAAGAATTACCCACCCATGATTTGGAGTTATTGGCTGTGGTCTTCGCTTTGAATATTTGGAGGCATTATTTGTATGGTGTCCATTGTGTGGTTTTCACCGATCACCGTAGTCTTTAGCATGTGTTTACCCAGAGAGATCTTAATTCCAGGTAGCGCCGATGGATGGAGCTCCTGAAGGACTATGACATCTCTATTTGTATCATCTCGCGAAAGCCAATGTGGTGGCTGATGCCCTGAGTCGCAAGGCAGTGAGTATGGGGAGTTTGGCTTGACTTATTGTTTTCGAGCTTCCGTTGGCCATGGAGGTTCAGACTCTGGCCAACAGTTTCGTTCACCTTGATATTTCAGCCCCAGGCAGGATTTTTGGCTTGTATAGAGGTGAGGTCATCTTTATTGGACCAGACTAGGACTCATCAATTTGACGATGCTCAGTTAAGCAAGGTTCGAAATAGAGCTTTGAGAGGCAAGGCCAAGGAGGCTGTGATTGATTCTGAGGGCATTTTGAGGATTAAGGGGCCCGTGTGCGTTCCTCGTATTGGTGATTTGATTCAGTTGATTTTATCTGAGGCTCATAGCTCTCGCTATTCCATTCATCCTGGGGCGACAAAGATGTACCGTGACTTGAGACAGCACTATTGGTGGCGTCAGATAAAGAGAGATATAGTTGAGTTCTTAGCTAAGTATGGTAATTGTCAACAGGTAAAGTATGAGCACCAGCTTGACCGGTGGTGTGCTTCAGAGGATGCCCATTCCCGAGTGGAAGTGGGAGAGAATTACTATGGATTTTGTTGTGGGCCTTCCGAAGACCCTTGGCAAGTTTGACTCTATTTAGGTGATAGTTGATCGGTTGACTAAGTTCGCTCACTTTGTTCCAGTTCAGGTTTCCTATACTGCGGAGAAGTTAGCCAAGTTGTATATTCGGGATATTATGAGATTGCACGGTTCCTATTTCTATTGTATCTGATCGGGGTACTATCTTTACTTCTCGATTTTGGAGGGCTTTCCATGAGCCGTTGGGTACCCAATTGGATCTCAATACAACTTTTCAGCCCCATACCGATGGCCAGTTCGAGCGGGCCATCCAGGTGCTCGAGGACACGTTGAGACCGTTGTTATTGATTTTGGCGGTCATTGGGATCAGCACTTATCATTGGTAGAGTTTGCGTACAATAATAGTTATAATTCGAGTATTGGTACGGCGCCTTTTGAGGCTTTATATAGTAGGAGATTTAGATCTCCGGTTGGTTAGTTTGATGGGTTCGAGGCTCGACCTTGGAGTACAGATCTGTTGAGAAAGTCCTTTGATAGAGTGAGAGTTATTCAGGCCAAGCTTTTGGCGACTCACGATGGCAAAAGATGTATCTTGTTGGAAGGTCCGGGATTTGGATTTTGCTATTGGTGACCAGGTTCTATAAAGGGTTTCACCCATGAAGGGTGTCATGAGGTTTGGTAAGAGGGGCAAGTTGTGCCCCAAGTATATTAGTCCTTCTGAGATTGTTGCTCGTGTGGGTGATGTAGCTTATGAGTTGGCATTGCCGCCAGGTTTGAGGGGAGTTCATCCAGTTTTTCATATTTCAATGCTGAAGAAGTACCATGCCGACGGTACTTACATTTGTTCGTTGGGATTCTGTATTGCTTGATAGGAATTTGACTTATGAGGGGGAGCCTATCGCAATCTTGGATAGGCAGGTTCGAAAGTTGAGGTCGAAAGAGAATGCTTCTGTGAAGGTGCAATACAAGCACTGTCCTGTTGAGAAAGCTACTTGGGAGACCGAGTCCGACATGTGTAGCCGATATTCCCAGTTGCTCAATAATGCAGGTATTTCCCCGCTCCCTTACTCTTATTCGCTCGAGCACGAGCGATGGTTCAATTGGTAACTGATGTAATGACCCGTTTGGTCGTTATAGTTTTTTTTGATATTTTCGCCCTTCATAAGTATTGATTAGCTCACTTTTGACCAGAGGGGACCGTTGGCACACTCCTCGAGGTGTCTAGGCTTGATTCTGATAACTTTTTGGTAAAATATAGGCTTTAAATGAAAAAGAGTTCACCCAAAGTTGACTTTTGGGTAAACGGACCTTTTTTGAAATTTCGTCAATTCCTAGAGGTCCGGATGGTTGTTTATAACTTGTGTGTACATCTGGTTCGGGTCCTAATGCACTCGGATGCATTTTAGGACTCGGGTTGGGAATTGGAAATGAGGTATCGGGGGTTGACTCGGTCAATGAGATCTTCGTTAGGAATTTCGAGGCCACGAGTGCGTTCGTAGCGCATTTTTCTGTAGGTTTGTGTATGTGGATTATGTGTCACACCCCGACGAGGAGTATGACAGGCTCTGACCCGTATGCCGAAGTCACATGGCTTTTCTGTTACTTGGAAATCATATACCATAATTCAGGAACGTCTGCTCGCAGAAAAGGAGCCAACATAAAGGCATTCGATAAATCAACACATATATATATAAATGCGGATCGCCAAGGTCGCTACAACATCACGTATATCTCTCGCGCCGACACGGCAATCAAAACATATCAAGACCAAAACAAGGCCGACAAGGCCATACATAATATTTACATATCCCACAATGTCCATGAACCTCTAGGTATACATACGAACATATATTATACCAAAGAGAAGTACCCAAAAGATAGCAAGCCCGGAGTAGAGTACTTGCTAACACCGCTGAAACCCCAGGAAGTCCTACTCGTGGTTGTTCTTCAACGAATACGTCAGGGACTGCGGCACGAAATGCAAACCGTCCCAAACAATGGACGTCGGTACGGATAAAGTACTGAGTATGTAAGGTAGGAGGACAACAATAATAATTAAGACAAAATGGAACATTAGTATAGGCAAAGGAAAAATCAAACATCTGGAAGTAGCATAAATATACAATGCATGATAAAATCATTTCTATGCAATATATATATATATATATATATATATGTATGTATCTGTATATAATAAATAGTATCCATGCCCGGCCGTAAGGCTCGGTGTCATATATGTAAAATCATGCCCGGCCATTAAGGCTCGGTGTTATCTTCATTAGCCGCGTCCGGTGCCTCCCGCGTCGGGGCAATATCATAACATGCCCGGCTGCGGTGGTGTGCGCGTCTACGCGCCATGCCGGCCGACTATAGCGCGGCACGGTGTAATAAAATAGTGTAATACATTTATATATATATATATATATATATATATATATATATATATATATATATATATATATATATATATATATATATATAATATGTATATACCAGGAGTGGGCGGAACTGAAAGAAAAGGAGGAAAAAAAAAAAAAAAAAAAAAAAAAAAAAACGGATCGTGCGAGAGTTCCGCTTTCCTTCCGCATAGCGGAAGGAAAGCGCAAGTTCCTGAGAGCTTCCGCTTTTCTTCCGCGATGCGGACAGAAAGCGGAAAGTTCTGAGGTTTTCTGCGCAAAACTCTGTTTTTCTTCCGAAGCAGCATTCTGAGGCTAATTTTGAGTGGGAAATCGAGGATCTCATTCTTGGCCTCTCGGGGCGACATAAGGTCGTTAACCCCCGAATAGTTTATGAAATTCATCTCGAGTCCAAAGGAAATACAAGCATAGGCATGAAGTGGCCTTTGTTATGGAACGCTCGTGTTTATGTACTAAATGGGATTCGTGCCAAAGAAAGAGGAACGAACACCTTACATACCTTATCCGTCGAGCCTCCACTTAAGGAATTCCTTATATCGACGCTTGCCCTTCACCCGAGCCTATAAATCAAGAAAGATATCCTTTACCACACCTTCATCATAAGTCCATCAACTTATAAGTATTAATTGTGGAAGACTAATTTGCCTATTTCATGAGCAACCATTTATGGAAGTCCAATTCGGGTTTACAAGGATTTGGGCAGCATTTCCCCTATATCATCGGCTTCCTCCAAATATCAAAACAACTCCCAAAAAAAAAATGCCAACAACATCAACAACATCCTTAGCAATCTACAAGACAATTATATATATATATATATATTCATCCAAAATCCTCTACCAACCTCAACCCATACGCCAACAACATCAATACAATAAATTACCAATTTTATTCTTAAACTACTCCTTAATCAATGTTAATAAGGAAAAAGATTCAAGGATTCATACCTTATATTCGCTAAAGTGGAAAGATCTTCAATACCCACTTGTTTCCAATCTAGCTTCAACACAACACGACATGATACTCGCGACTATACGTTATCCGGACTTCGATTAGCACTTTGTAGCTTAGAATTTGTGCTCAAATCTTCACTTTTAGGTGATATTTAAGAGCCTTTTTGGAGTGGAATTTTTGGAAATGTTTGGAGAGTTTTGGATGAACAAAAATAAGGGTTTGACCCCTTTTATAGGGCCGGGGTCTGCACACTGTAGAAGCACCGTATGCGCGATCTTGCTACGTCTTTGTAGTGACCCTGATTCTATTCTGCCAACTCAGTTTGTAACGTCTATAATTCTCTACTCCGATATCCAATCGATGAGCGATTTGTTGCATTATAAACTAGACTCGACGTACTTCATCTTAGAATTTTAAAACACCTTAAAACTCCTAATATTCATGGAGATATACCCTTCCAAAGTTGACTCAAAATCCTATTTCAAATTTTCCGACAAACTTAATTTTCCTTAATTTACTTGGTCCCCGAGTCTTCCAGATTATTATATGAACTCGAACCCTCGTAACCATGAGATGAATGTACCACGTCTAGACTTAACCAACTAACGCCCAATAGATTCCACGTACGCGACTACGAGGTGTAACATTCTCCCCCCCTTTTTAAAACATTCGTCCTCGAATGTTGGAGTACAGGGTTAATAATTTGTACGAACGTTAGTGAGGTATCTTTCTTACAAGTCACAAGTCCTAACCACCAGTCTTACCTCGATACGGTAATTAATGACGCGCGATCATACGATGATTGGAATAATATTTCTCATCCTAATAAGCTTCAGGAGAGGTTTAAATAAAATTCTTGCCTTGTAAGTGATTTGCGGACGTAGCCGAACCTTGCAAGAATTCTCGTATGGAGTAGTATGATCCGTGACGGGGAATAAATGGGGTACTTGAATTTCATTTCTCTTCGGCTTCCCATGTCATCTCTTCCTATCTTTACTCCTCCACAAAACCTTTACCGAAGCCCCGTCCTTGTTTCGAAGTCCGGCGAACTTGTCTATCGAAATAGCAACTGGTTCTTCCTCATATGTTAGATTTTACGTAACTTGTATATCATTCACGGATACGATTGGATAGATCTCCAATACACTTCCTAAGCATGGACACATGGAAAACTTGGATGAACCGCTTGCGGAGTCGATGGGAGCTCCAATCATAAGCCACCCCGCCTACCTTTCGGATGATCTTATAAGGTCCGATATATCGGGACCGAGTTTCCCTTTCTTACCAAATCGCATCACGCCTTTCATAGGTGATATCTTTAAAAACACCCTAATCACCTGCTGGAACTCTAATTCTCGTCGTCGTACATACGCAAGATTTGACGGCTGCAACGGCTGCGCGCAATCGTTCTTTGAATCGGCTTTACCTTTTCGATAGCACGATGAACAAGCCTGGCCCAAATAAGTTCGCTTCTCCAACTTCGAACCAACCAGCAGGAGACCTACACTTCCTACCATAAAGAGCTTCATATGGGGCCATTTTGATACTGGCATGATAGCTATTATTGTAAGCAAACTCTATTAAAGGCAAATGATCATCCCAACTTCCTTGAAAATCCAGTACACAAGCTCGTAACATATCTTCTAAGGTCTGAATGGTCCGCTCAGCTTGCCCGTCTGACTGCGGATGGAAGGCCGTGCTAAGATTTACTCGAGTACCAAGACTTTCTTGAAAAGATTTCCGAACTTTCTTGTGTAATGTGCCCCTTTATACGAAATAATTGAAAGTGGGATGCCATGAAGGCGCACAATCTCTTTAAGATATAGCTTAGCATAGTCTTCGACAATGTAAAAAGTAGTTCTTGCGGCAAGAAATGGCTAATTTAGTTAACTTTGTCAACAATCACCCAAATAGAATCGAATTTGCGACGAGAACGGGGCAATCCCGTGACAAAATCCATATTAATCACTTCCCACTTCCATGCTGGGATCTCTATTTCTTGTAATAACCCACTGGGTTTTTGATGCTCGATCTTCACCTGTTGGCAAGTGGGGCATTGAGCTACAAAGTTAGTAATATCTTTCTTCATGTCATTCCACCAGTAAAAGCCCTTGAGATCATGATACATCTTGGTGGAACCGGGATGAATTGAATACGGGAGTGATAAGGTACGACATGAACCTATCCCGAAGTCCAGTTACATTTGGAACACACAACCGACATCGATACTTGAGAAACCCATTCGAATCCAGTTCGAAGGCTGAGATTCTATTCTGTTGCACTCCTTCCTTAATGTTAATTAAAACTGGATCTTCGTACTTGCCGAGTCTTTACATACGAGACAAGTGTCGATTGGGATATATTATGTGGCGCAATTCTAGTGTCTTCGAATCGAGTAGCGAACTCCCAAATTTGCCAAGCGATGAAGTTCTCTAGTCATTTCTAATTTTTACGTTTCGGCACATACAATAGGCTTCCCATTGATTTACGACTTAGGGCATCCGCCACAACATTAGCCTTGCCGGGATGATATAAAATCTCAACATCGTAATCCTTCGGCAATTCGAGCCATCTTCGTTGCCTCGAAATTCAATTCCTTTTGCTAAATATATATTGAAGGCTTTTATGGTCGGTATAGATATCGACATGAACTCCATATAAGTAATGCCGCCATATCTTTAGAGCGTGAATTCTTGCGGCCACTCTAGGTCATGAGTTGGATAATTTTGCTCATGTTTCCGTAGTTGTCGGGAGGCATAAGCAATTACCTTACCATCTTGCATCAACACACATCCCAAACCAGTGCGTGACGCATCAAAGTATGGTGTAACCCTCGGTGCCTTCTGGAAGGGTGAGAACGAGGAGGCATATCAACTTATCTTTCAATTTACGGAAACTTCGCTCGCGCGCTTCCGACCGTTGAAACTTGGCCCCTTACGAGTTAATTTTGTAAGGGGAGCTGCTATGTAAAGAAAATCCCCTCTCACAAATCTTCGATAATACCCAGCGAGACCCTAAGAAACTTCGGACTTCCGAAGCGGTTGTTGGTCGAGCCGTTCTTAACCGCTTCAATTTTCCGATCATCAACTTTAATACCTTCGTCGGATACACATATGGCCCGAAAAAACCCTTTGAAGTTAACCAGAATTCACATTTGGAAAATTTCGCATACAACTTTTGATCTCGCAATGTTTGCAACACCTTTCGGATGTGATCAGCATGTTCCCTCTCCGAACGAGAATATACCAAGATATCGTCAATGAATACGATAACAAAAATATCCAAGAAGGGTCGGAATATGGTATTCATTAGTGCCATAAACGCCGCAGGAGCATTTGTCAATCCGAAAGACATAACTAAGAATTCAAAATGCCCATATCTCGTTCGAAAAGCCTTCTTCGGAATGTCTTCCCTTTTTACTCGTAGCTGATGATACCCTGACCTTAAGTCAATCTTCGAGAAGCATTTATCACCACATGTCGGTCAAATAAATCATCAATTCTAGGCAATGGATATTTGTTCTTGATAGTCTGTATTCAATTGCCATAGTCAATACACATTCTTAGTGAGCCATCCTTCTGCGCACAATAACAGGTGCTCCCGTGGAGAAGTACTAGGCCTAATGAAGCCACTTGTCTAATAAATCCTGCAATTGCACCTTCAATTAACAACTCGGCGGACATACGATATGGGGGAATAGAGATGGGTTGGTGTCCGGCACATCAATCGCAAATTCAAATTGCCCTTTCGGGAGGAAGACACAGGTAATTCGTCTGTGAATACGTCCCGAAATTCATTGACTACGAGACGGATTGCGAAAGTTGGCGGTTCGACTTCGATGCTACTCGACTCGAACCAAATGATAAATATACCCTTTAGAAATCATTTTTCGCGCCTTAAGGTAGGAGATAAACCTACCCTTTGGTGCTGGGGTATTGCCTATCCGTTTAAGAACTGGTTCACTCGGAAACTGAAATTTCACAGTTTTGGACCAACATTCCACATTGGCATAGCAAGAGGCTAGCCAATCCGTTCCCGTGATAGGCGTCGAAGTCCACTATTTCTAACTCCACTAAATCAGCCACTGTTTCACGACCACATATCATAACCACACATCTACAATAAATTCGTCTTGCAATAACAGGTTCCCCCACCGGAGTAGAAAGTAAGAAAGCCTTGGGCAAAGATTCGGGATTTATACCGAATTTATCAGCAATATAAGGTGTGAAATAAGATAGTGTGAAACCCGGGTCGATCAATGCATAGACATCATAAGAACAAATGGATAGAATACCTGTCACAACATCCGGAGACGACTCGAAGATCCTCGCCGTCTATGAGTGCATAGATACGATTCGTTGCCGCCGGCTCGATACCCGACCTCGTCCCCGACCTCTACTGCCGGAATTGGAGAAGAACCACGCCCGAGGGGGCGCACGGAAGATGAAGAACACAACGATCGAACACATTGGGTGAGCCGGCCTCCTCTACCACGAGATGGACGGGTTCACTCATACATGACCGTGCTGCCCACAAGAGTAACACACCCCCATGCCTCGCGGCACGGCGAGCGGCTTTATCGCATGGGTCACAACGGGTCAATGGAGGCCTTGCCTGGCTAGATTCTCCTCTCGGGAAGGAACTGACGCTCTCGACCCTCGACTCTGCCCAGAATAAGTGGGTCTATCATGACTCTGCCTCTGGAACCTGGAAGGTGCGCTAGTTGTTGAAGGATCGGATCTTCTATAAGAATGGGGCCTATAATCTTCTTGATAAGCACCGAATAACCCGCGTACCGGCCCGCTTTTGACCGCCCCTTCTCGATTCTTGGTCGTCCGCCGTCGGCGTTCAGGTCCTCCAAATTTTGGGCATACGCCCGAATACGAGCAATATCCATACCACCCCTAACGAAGCCGTCATACAATCCTTAATCAAGTGAGGCCCAAGTCCCGTCACAAAACGATGTACCCTGTCTTCCATCTCAGTTACCATCGCCGGGGCGTATCTGGCCAAGGAATTAAACTTCAAACTATATTCCCGAACGCTCATATTGTTCTGGCGAAGTAATAGAAATTCATTCGGCTCTAGCTACGAACTTCGGTGGCAAATAATGATCCGGAAAAGCTGCCGGTAAATTCGACCATACCGCCGGGGAGGTGCGTTAGGCCCTCTTGATTCTTTGCCAAGACTCACATACCGGACCGCGGCTACATCCACGCCGTCTATGAGAAAGGCTAGCTCCACCGATTTTGTGTCAGAAGCATGCATTACCCTCAAAGCGCGGCCCATTCGATCTATAAAATTCTGCGGATCATCTTTTGGGTTTGTCCCCGTGAACACCGGAGGGTCCAAGGTATAAAAATCACGTATACGGGAACTAATAGCCCTTTATGGAAGGCCAGCGGGCCGCCGAGTTTGGCGACCACCGATCTCGTCGAACAATCGGACCGCGTCTCGCAAGTCCCCGTTCGTAACGACGGGGTGAGGAGTCCGGAGGTGGAGGAGCCGGAAGGTCCGGGCCCCCTATCTTGCTCTCCCAAGACCGATGAAGTAGGAGTAGCTTGCGAGGGGGTGGCACTTTGAGCCTCGCCATGCTCTAACTCAGGTGGCAGTGCTCGACTCGGCCTTCCCTATAGCCCGCATTTTACTGACTTTCTTCTTCCTCAGAGGCATCGCTGAAAATTAAACATGGAAAGATTAGATGGTTACATTCTTAACTTGGCTCTATCGCAAGATCTAGAATAATGAAGAAAAGTGCTTTCCTAAATGTCCTGTAGCCTCCTAGCTATAGATATGGTGCACGACATATCGATAACCGAGACTGCTACTAGACACGGCTCATAGACATCCCTAGGACTGAATCGCTCTGATACCAATTTGTCACACCCCGACGAGGAGTATGACAGCTCGACCCGTATGCCGAAGTCACATGGCTTTTTCTACTTGGAAATCATATACCATAATTCAGGAACGTCTGCTCGCAGAAAAGGATCCAACATAAAGGCATTCGATAAATCAACACATATATATATAAATGCGGATCGCCAAGGTCGCTACAACATCACGTATATCTCACGCCGACACGGCAATCAAAACATATCAAGACCAAAACAAGGCCGACAAGGCCATACATAATATTTACATAACCCACAATGTCCATGATCCTCTAAGAGTATACATACGAACATATATTATACCAAAAGAGAAGTACCCAAAAGATAGCAAGCCCGGAGTAGAGGTACTTGCTAACACCGCGAAAATCGGGAAGTCTACGTGGTTGTTCTTCAACGAATGCAAGTCAGGACCGCAAAGACGAAATGCAGCGTCCCAAACAACGGGACGTCAGTACGGATAAAGTACTGAGTATGTAAGGTAGGAGGACAACAATAACAATTAAGACAAAATGGAACATTAGTATAGGCAAAGGAAAAATCAAACATCTGGAAGTAGCATAAATACACAATGCATGATAAAATCATTTGTATGCAATATATATGTATCTGTATATAATAAATAGTATCCATGCCCGGCCGTAAGGCTCGGTGTCCTATATGTAAAATCATGCCCGGCCATTAAGGCTCGGTGTTATCTTCATTAGCCCGCGTCCGGTGCCTCCCGCGTCCGGCAATATCATAACATGCCCACCGCAGCAGTGCGCATCTACGCGCCATGCCCGGCCGACTATAGCGCGGCACGGTGTAATAAAATAGTGTAATACATTTATATATATATATATATAAGTATATGTATATACCAGGAGTGGGCTGAACTGAAAGAAAAGGAGGAAAAAAAAACTGACTGTGCAGAGTTCCGCTTTCCTTCCGCATAGCGGAAGGAAAGCGCAAGTTCCTGAGAGCTTCCGCTTTTCTTCCGCGATGCGGACAGAAAGCGGAAAGTTCTGAGGTTTTCTGCGCAAAACTCTGTTTTTCTTCCGAAGCAGCATTCTGAGGCTAATTTTGAGTGGGAAATCGAGATTGGCCTCTCGGGGCGACATAAGGTCGTTAACCCCCGAATAGTTTATGAAATTCATCTCGAGTCCAAAGGAATAACCGATGACGACGAGAGAATTAACGTCTTAAAACCAATCAAACCACAAGACCTTAAGATTGGAAATACAAGCATAGGCATGAAATGGCCTTTGTTATGGAACGCTCGTGTTTATGTACTAAATGGGATTCGTGCCAAAGAAAGACGGAACGAACACCTTACATACCTTATCCGTCGAGCCTCCACTTAAGAATTCCTTATATCGACGCTTGCCCTTCACCCGAGCCTATAAATCAAGAAAGATATCCTTTACCACACCTTCATCATATGTCCATCAACTTATAAGTATTAATTGTGGAAGACTAATTTGCCTATTTCATGAGCAACCATTTATGGAAGTCCAATTCGGGTTTACAAGGATTTGGGCAGCATTTCCCCTATATCATCGGCTTCCTCCAAATATCAAAACAACTCCCAAAAAAAAAAAAATGCCAACAACATCAACAACAACATCCTTAGCAATCTACAAGACAATTATATATATATATATATTCATCCAAAATCCTCTACCAACCTCAACCCATACGCCAACAACATCAATACAATAAATTACCAATTTTATTCTTAAACTACTCCTTAATCAATGTTAATAAGGAAAAAGATTCAAGGATTCATACCTTATATTCGCTAAAGTGGAAAGATCTTCAATACCCACTTGTTTCCAATCTAGCTTCAACACAACACGACATGATACTCGCGACTATACGTTATCCGACTTCGATTAGCACTTTGTAGCTTGGAATTTGTGCTCAAATCTTCACTTTTGGTGATATTTAAGAGCCTTTTTGGAGTGGAATTTTCTAAATGTTTGGAGAGTTTTGGATGAACAAAAATAAGGGTTTGACCCCTTTTATAGGGGCCGGGGTCGCCGCACCGTAGCAAAGATCGTAGCATCTTTTGCTACGCATCGTAGCGACCCCGATTCTATTCTCGCCACCAGTTTGTTACGTCTATAATTCTCTACTCCGATATCCAATCGATGAGCGATTTGTTGCATTATAAACTAGACTCGACGTACTTCATCTTAGAATTTTAAAACACCTTAAAACTCCTAATATTCATGGAGATATACCCTTCCAAAGTTGACTCAAAATCCTATTTCAAATTTTCCGACAAACTTAATTTTCCTTAATTTACTTGGTCCCCGAGTCTTCCATAGATTATTATATATGAACTCGAACCCTCGTAACCATGAGATGAATGTACCACGTCTAGACTTAACCAACTAACGCCCAATAGATTCCATGTACGCGACTACGAGGTGTAACATTATGAGCAGATTGTCTCGAAAATGGTTCGGGATTTCGTTGGGACTTAGAAAAATCTGTTGGGATTCTGGTACCTGGTGCCCGCTTTGGCAGCACCAGTGCCGTCCCAGCGGTACCGCTGTTGCTGCCAGATGGCCGCTGGGGCGGCCAAGTGGGATTTTGCCGGACCGCTGGGGCAGTACGTTGGGGCGCTGTTGTGGCGCCGCCGTTACGACCCTATTACCTCCGTAACGGTAACGGGCCTGTTATTTCATTAAGCATTTTTTAACTATGCCCTTAGTCTCTCATTGTTTGCCATTTTGAAATTAGAGCTCTTGGGGACTCTTCGTAGAGATTATTGGAGAAAACTCTTGGAGGTAAATCTTGCTAATCCTTTTACTATTTCATTAATCCTAATCATCGTAGATTCTTCTTTCCTTTAGTAATTCCTTCGTAATGGAAGATAAAAGTGGAGATAATAAATGTTCTATCTAGGCTTATTAATGGTAAAATTGATGGAGTTTATGCTAGATTTTGATAAATCTAAGGTTGTTAATCACGTATCTTCCATTATTAGTGTTGAATTTCGGAATCAAAGAGTTAAGGCTTAAACCCAAATTGGGGGTTTTGCTTCAAATTCGAAATTGGGTAAATCTATGAGTTAATTTAGCAATTAGTTATTGGGTTATGATCACCTAGTGCTTAATTTGATGGTTCTCTTCCGAATTTTGAGTTATGACCTTGTGGGCCCCGTTTCCCCAAAGTCTAGGGTTGGATTTGACCTAAATTGAATGATAGTAATATTAGTATCATTCTTCATGATTTCTAATCTAGATTTCGAATATGCCTAGACTTCTTTGATCTTGAGTTGATCTTGAGTCTCAGCGGAAAGGGAAGGCGATAGAGTGATTTGTTGGTGTTTGCTGTTCGGCCATCTAGGTAGGTTATGGCTTACCCTTGGTAAGACTTCATATAGCGAAGCATATATTTAGACGATATTGTCAGAGAAAGCATGTAAACCTTCCGGTATGATGTTGGGTTGGATATTGTCTTGGGTTGGGCCCTGTTACGTGATTAGGGCTAGCCACCCCGTTGTGTTGTGATTTGATTGTTCTGTTGTGTTGGTTTGATGCCACATGCTGTTAGTAGATATTGGAATCTGTTGTTCCATCTCGATTATGATATTGTTGGCGTACCCATTTATTAGTACTTGTGACTCTGATATAGTGTTGATTACCTACTGTTGGTACTTATGATATTGAGCATGATTATTGATGTTAATACATGCCTTGCACACACTCTCATTTTTCATGATATACTGTGGAGACACTGTTGGTACTTGGTGAAACATTATGATGAGCTGGGCTCGGTTTTGATATGAGAGTGACGTGAGGGTTCGATATCCGATGATAGTACCGCAATCTTGGACGAAGTGAGTGCATGGACTCCACGGGTCCCCCAGGGTGGTGCCTGTGAGAATCCCCCGTGGGCAAAGAGTCGGGGTCCCGTCTATCTGTTGGGCAATGATCCAGGACGGGTGGCACTTAGACTTTGTGAGTCACCTTCGGTTGTGCTACTGAGGTGTCGATTTTTTCTGTCCGGAGTACATCTGTACACAGCATTTGCATGGCATTCCATTGCATCCATACATTATAGCATTGCATTGCATCATGGCTTGTATTGAGATTTTTTTGGTGTGTACTTGTGATGTTGGATTCGGACGTGATATATTGAGACTTGGCACATTTGGGATTAGATGCTCTATTTAGGCGATGACGCATACTTGGATTCGATTATGTTTGATTTATACTTTTGGTTTATCTATCTAGCTTTATTATCTGAATTATGATACCTATGCTTAGTCGGCCGATGATAACTACCAGTATTGTTGCTTTGTACTGACCTGCACTTGCTGCATTCCTTTATGAATGCAGAGTATCAGGTTGGATCTGCTTCCGTTACACGTGGCTAATAGTCGCTTCAGCATTTACACCGAGTTTCCAGGGTGAGCACGGCCGTTCGCTGCCTTGAAGACTTCTCTATTATTTATGTCCTATTTATGTTCAGAGACATAGACGGTTTATATATTATTATTCCTGGCATGTATTTATTTCATTTAGAGGCTCCTGTATTACTCAGACTAGACCCTAGGGGTATTTTATTATTCTGAACTATTTCTGTTATAATATCTTGAGACTTACGTATTTCTCCTTTTCCCGCTTGACCAATTATTTATTCGTTTCTTTACTTATCTTTGGATTGAGGGTTCGCTTACTGAGGTAGAAAAGGTAAGTGCCCGCACCACTTATGTCAAAATGGGTCATGAAACGTGCTTTCCACTAAAGTCTTCC
Source organism: Lycium ferocissimum (assembly GCF_029784015.1). Classification (NCBI taxonomy): domain Eukaryota; kingdom Viridiplantae; phylum Streptophyta; class Magnoliopsida; order Solanales; family Solanaceae; genus Lycium; species Lycium ferocissimum. Next base: position 32,129,982 of record NC_081342.1, on the reverse strand, counting down.
TTCATGTCCTTATTATCAACTTCTTTTCTTTATCAACCACGATCGCGATACGTTTTCCCACATTCGATGTCATCACCGAACTTACACTTGTTCTCACATACCGATGTCTAAAACTCTATCGTTGTTGAATCGTCAACCCGTCATTGGTTCACCAGTGTCACGCACACCATCATAAAGCCTTGTCGAAGATAAAGTCAAACAGGTCATATCATCGAGCAACCCACTATTGTTAAGCCATAAATGCACTTTGTCACTTCCGAGCAACCTAACGCTGAAACATGGAGACCCTGCAACCCTCTGAACTATCTTCCCATTTCTCACGAACTTTCACAATAAACGAGTCTAATTGCGACTTCACGCGGCAACCAAGTCTAACCGCGACTCCACACAATCGAAACCTCAGGCCATAACTAGTGATTGAACTGGATCACGCATCCGAATCAGGATAACACATCTCGTACCATTCCACAACACGTCATAGATCGACCGTTCGCATAAGAATTTAAGGACGAGTTTCCACCCTCCGTGGGTGATTGAGATAAGAGAGTTCAGATACCAATTGGAATCGACTAGATACCAATTTGAATAAAGTCGCACGAGAGAATGAAAGAATTGGAAGTTTCCTAAATGTCTTGCCTCTCGCAGATAAGTATGGAGCTCATTGTACTGATCCACGAGACTCTACTAGACAGGCTCTTGTATTATAGACCGGGTAACCTATTACTCTCAAACCAACTTGTTACGACCCAAATTAGCTAAATCGTGCAGGCACTTACCTTTCCTACCGCTGTAAGCGAACCCTCAACCCAATGATAGTAAAAAATGTAAATAAATAATTAAATAAGCGGAAGAGAATAAATCACGTAAGTCTGACGATAATAATATAGAAAAAGTGCGGAAATAAGAAAATACACCCCAGAGTCTCGTCTAATCCATACAAGAGCATCTAGCTAGAAGTATACAAGTCTGGAATATTAATAATACATCAGGTCTGAATATGTCTCAGAATGGAAAATAAGACATAGATAAAGAAGAATCTTCAAGGCAAATGGGACGTCTTGTAGTCACCCTGTAGACTTTAAGCAAATCTCGGAGTGAGTATCAGCCAGGAGAAACAGAAGTAGATCCAACCTGGGATTCTGCATTCATAAAAGAATGCAGCAAGTGTAGGTCAGTACAAAATCACAAAGACGGTAGGTATTATCAACCAACTACGTTTAGCTAACATAACCCAGGCAATAAAGTAAGATAAGCAGATAAATCAATAAGTATAAGTCAACACAAATTAGAAACCAAGTACACGTTGTCACCTAGGTTGTAGCATCTACACCCAAGTGTGCCAAGTCTCAATATATACAATCCGAATCAAAATAACACAAGTAAATAACCAGATCACCACAATATAAGCCATAATTCAATGCAATACTGTGTACACATGTACTCAGGACGGAAGTATCGAAGTCTCGGTAGCACAACCCATAGGGGACTCGCGAAGTCCATGTACCACTCATTCCGGATCTTTGCCCAATGGTCGAATGAGACTCCGGATCTTGGCCTACGGAGGATCATCATTGGTACAACCCACGGAGGACCCGCGGAGTCCATGTACCGCTCGTTCCGGATATTTTCCCAACAAACGAACGAGTTTCGGATCACAGAGGATCTTTATCAAATCATATCAAATAATATTACATCACCCGGAACCATTTCCTATCAGGCATTTAAAACATTTTCTCTTAGAGATACCATAAGTCTCTTATAAGCAGTTCCAAACCATTTCCATCATGTATGAATGCATAATGCTAAATCAAAGGCAATAGTGCCAACGAATATTCTATGGAAGCCACAATACTATAAGCCCTATCAAGACTTATATAAATCAACTCAACAGTAAGCATGATCTCATTATTAACAGTCCGATCAATATCACAAGTACCAAGCATGGGTACGCCAACAATATCATGAAAAGGCTACACAAGCCATATAGAACTCTATCCTCGTATCAAACGTCAAAAATTAAGATACTACAACATCATGAAAAGGTATAACAACAGTCTCCAATATCTACTACACCACGTGGCATCGAGCCAACAACAATAGAACAAATCAAGTCACAACACAACGGGGTGGCTAACCCTAATCAGACAACAGGGCCCAACCTAAGATAATATCCAACCCAACTTCATACCTAAAGGTTTACATGCTTTCTCCAACAATATCATCTCAATATATGCTTCGCTAAACGAAGTCTCACCATAGGGTAAGCCGTAACCTACCTGGAAGGCCGAACAACAATAACACCAACAATCACTCCTTAGCCTTTCCTTTCTGCTGAGCCTCGAAATCAAGAAAGTCTAAGAATATTTGAATCATGGAATTAGAATAAAAAAGAACATCAAAACCAACCCCACTTCTATCATGACCCAAATCCCAACCTATGGAATAGGGTTTATGAACTAAAAGGGTGAAAGTAGGGATCTAAAGGTCTCAACATGAAATTAAACCTCTAGATGATCAATTCCCATCATTAGCAAGCTAGTATAATCAACAATTCACTCTAATTTGGATTCTAGGCAAAATTCCGAAATTTGGGTATAAACCCTAACCTCTAAATCCACAAATTAGCCTCTAATTAGGAAGAAGTTATGATATAAGGGTTCTAATCATCCATTCAATTCTTATTGAAGCTAACCCAACCATCAAATCATGATTTAGAAGCCTAGATAAAATATCCATTAAACCCACTTTAATCTTCCATTACTTAATGAACTAACAAGAGAAGGGATTCTAAGATGATTAGGAATAATGGAATAGCAAGAGATTAGAAGGACTTACCACCAAGAATCTTCTCAAAAAATCCTCTAGAATTGTTCCCAAGAGCTCAATTTTCGGAATAGAAATAAATAAGGGGCTAAGGGCTTTTAACACTTCATTTAATGAACTCATTTCCCGTCACCCACTTCCGCGACAAGATTGCCGCTCCAACTGTGCCGCTGGTCCCATGACCGCGCGCGGTCATGCCCAAATGGCACAGACCGCTTTAGCGACAGGGTGACCGCTATAGCGGTACCGCTGCCGCGGTGTTGGGGCAGCCAAAGTGGGCACCAGACACCAGAAAAATTCCCCAATTTCACAATTCTATCCGAATTTTCGACTAATTTCCGAGGCCATCTGCTCACAAAACATAGACACAGACATATATAAAAATACGTTGCGAATACATCCGTGGCCTCAGAATTTTCAACGGAGGTCTCATTGTCCGAGTCAACCCCCGATACCTCAATTCCAACTTCCCCATCTAAGTCCTAAATTGCATCCGAGTGCTTTGGGAACCGAACCAGATATGCACACAAGTTTTAAAAGACCATCCGGACCTTTTGGAATCGACGAATTTTTGAAAAAGGTATGTTTACCCAAAAGTCCACTTTGAGTCAACTCTTTTTCGCTTAAAGCCAAATTTAACAAAAAGTCACCTGAATCAAATCTAAACACCTCGAGAAGCATGTCAATAGGTCCCCTCGAGTCAAAAGTGAGCTAACCAAGCTCGAAAAAGGGTCAAAAGGGCCATAAATGCAATAATGACCAAACGGGTCGCTACAGCACTCCATAACAGGAAGACTATACTATATAATCAAGCAAAAACTAAAAAAAATGAGCAACAAGATAAAGTATTACCTTTTTTAGGTGCAGCCGCGAACAAAATTGAATTTGAAGCCGTAGATGCTTCCAATCTCCTCCTCTGCCACCACACAAGAACAAAAATCAAATTTTTAGAACTTAGACACTTAACTTTTTCAGTTAAGTATAAAATTTTACTAATAGCCTTAATTTCAAGTCAAATGCTCAAAATTCAGGTTTTTGTGCGTATGAAGGTATATTCGACTTTGAGGTTTGGGGTTCTTTTTATAGAGCCCCCAAAAACATGAAACCCTAATATTTAACTGATGTGGGACTTGAAAAAATTTTAAAAAATTAACTTGTCCTTTGCAATGAATGACCAAGATTCATGCGAAGAGGTAATGAAGAGCCAGATTTGACCAAACCATCCTCGATCTGGTTAGTTCATGAAGAACCAATGAGATTCGAGGATTGAGGCAGTTTCAAACAAGAATCATTAATGCATTGTACTTGATTTAGATTAGAAAAATGAAAAAATAGGAGAAAGAAGGATGAAAATTACATATCTATGTTGCATTTGGGTAGAGTTTGGTGAGGGAGAGCGAGAGTAATAAATTCCTTGCAACTTTTCAACCCTTCACAAACCGTACTCGTCTGCAAATCTTGAGTTTTTGCCATTTTTGGGCTGAGATGACGAGGAGAGAGAACGGGTGGGGGTGGCGGCTAGTAAGGTTAGGGTGAGTGTGAGAGGAGAGGAGAGATAGGGTGTGTTTGGTGGTTGGAGGATAAAAATGAAAAGGGTGTAGGGGTGTTACCCCTTTATCTCGGTCTGGGCCGGGTCAAGCTGATTGGGCTGGACGCGATCCATTTCTTCCTTAACACATATATGGGCCACCTCATATGTACATATACATGTGATATATATGTACATTACATGTATATCCATGTATACATGCGTATACGTATCGGATTTTGGTACTTATTTTAACATATAATCATAATTAAGAAGAAACTAAATAGTTTAGACTCTTAACCATAATTATGTAAAAGCTAATGGACCAAATAAAAATAAAAAAAAAGTAAAAGCTAATGGACCAAATAGAGGCTAATTTTGCAAATATGCCCTTTAATTAATCAAGCCAACGTATTTGACCCTTTCACGTAAGGTTACAATTAAACCACATAAATAATTAAAAGACTACCTTCGCAAATATGGCCTCAATTGGGCCAAATCACACAATTGGCTTTCAATTTAGGTCAGTATTGACCATTTGAGTTGTAACCACTGTCAATTTTGTAGCAAACAATTTTTAGGAAAATTAATCACAATTAGGAATTTAATTAACAATGAGGAAATTAAGAGTTGAGGAGTAAAATGGTTAATCCTTTTAATTAATCAAATTCCTTGGATTAAACGGAATAAAATATTTGCTAACTGAAATTTTTGGCTAATTAATCAATCAAATAAATGTTCAAATTTGCTTTTCTCTTTGGTTAAATCTAGCAAATAAATCATAATTGTTGCAAAATATGTAGAAATGTATAAATTAATTTCTAAATGATTTGTAATATTATAGAAATTATTTTACCCAAGAAGAATGACGAAATGTTTATCTGAATAATTTTATAAAATTATATTTCACTCCGTTTAATATCCAAGGACTCTGGGTAATTAAAATAAATTATGGGAGGTCGAAAATTAGGTGTCAACATCGGGTATTACTAAAAACCCTAGATTCAGGAACTCTAAAATTAAAAGTTTCGGGTACAACTAAAAATCCAGGATTCAAATTCAAACACTAAAAGTTTTTGGGTAAACTAAAAACCCAAGAGTCAAAACTCAAAGATTAGAAGTTCCGAGTGAACACTAAAAACCCGAGATCAAGCTTTCTGTGGTGGTGATACTTTTTCAGCACCAACTAGTCGTTGATGGTAGAAGAACCAGTGGCGGAGTTATCACATGAGTTTCTAGGTACTGCACTCTTTTTGCCTTCGCCCGATTTTTTTCTCAATTAGGTTTTTCCGGCAAGGTTTTTAATGAGGCAATCACGAGGGTGATTACATGAATTGCAGGCAAGGAGGAGAAAATCTTCCACTTCCCGGTCACATCTTAGCAAGTAACTAGAAAGTGGAGGAACTATTTGTATAGGGCCAAATACGTAGACGCCAAGTGGACGAATCCGAGGATGACATGTGGAAATGGTGATAGGTCAGATTAGAGTGAACAAACGACGGGCTCCGGGAAAGCATAATGATGTTCCGGAGGAGTAACTTGGCAGCCGCTTCTAGAGACAGAAATTAGAAGAGGTCCGGAGAAGCATGCCAACTCACCAGTCAAACGTCATTTAATGTGCAGCCGTGGCAAGAAACCCCAAGTCTTCCTCCGGTCTTAAATGTGCATTATTGCCCTTCATTTCCATTCATATTCATAGCATTAAATCCCTTTGTTACCTTTTATTACATTTGGCATTAATATGGTAATGAAGAAGGCATGATTTGTGGATCATGCATCCCATAGCTCTAGTATAAATAGATGTGATCATCTCATTGTAAACATCATCTGAAAAATTATATACCAATACATAGTATTCATATTATTCTTAGTATTTGCTCGTTCTTGCTTAATTTGTGGTGTTTATAGTGATTAACCGCCTAGAAACTCTAGCTCAAAGCCTCTCCAAGGCCAAGGCCACACAACTAACTATTCTTTACTTTCATTTGTCTTGTCAATTATTACTTTCATTTGTTATGTCAATTATTATTTGCTATTTCATAATTTGGTTACATTGATCCATGTGTCTTTGACCACGTACACAAATTCAACGGTAACGATTTTCCGTGTAAACACTTGGTGCAAGGGCTATTCAAACCCCATGTCACAAAATCATGAATTACATGATTCCTCTGCAGCTCACCAACCAATCGACCCTTCTGAGTAACATAGTATTGTGGGCGATCTTTAATACTTCTCTCTTACACGTCTAGAAATTGCAAATGATGTCAACATTCTTTGTCAATGTATTAAACATCCTTTAAAGAACGGTTGGAATGGTGTTAAAAGAATATGCAATATATAGCAGGCAACATTCATCTTGATCCTTGACGTACTTCCCGGTCCTCTCTCAGTCTTGTAGGGTTCTCTGATGCAGACTAGGGCTGCCCTCTCACCCGTCGATCCACCGCTAGCATTTGCATGTTTCATGGTTGAAATTGTATTTCTTGGTCTTCCAAGAAGTACGATACCATGGAAAATTCTAGCGCTGAGGCAGAATACCGATCTCTAGCTTACTTGGCAACTGAAGTCACCTGGGTCACATACCTATTGCGAGATATTGGTATTATCTCAGACAATGTTAGCGCTCTTTACGTCACAACTAATCTAGTTCTCCATGCTCAAACCAAACACGTCGAGCTTGACTATCGTTTTGTATGAGAGAAGGTAATTGAAGATGTTACGCTCGCAAAGTTTGTTCCATCGATACACCAAGTGGAGACATCTTCACCAAAGCCCTAACTAAATCACCATTTTCGTTCCTGACAGCCAAGCTTGAAATTGTGGATCAGTTCCACGACTCCAGGCTTGAGTTTTTATTTTGGGATTTTCATGTCATCTTAAAGATTTGACACATTAGTGGGTTAATCATTTGATTATATATCATCTCATCATGAATAATTAAAAGATAAAAATTTGAACGATCGTTTATCAATCATGTAAAAAGATTTTAAAAATATTTCGAATAATTTTAACCACAAAAAGATGTTAGTTCAAGAGAGTATTGGTCTCATTTGAAAGAGAATGTATATTTCTCTTTAAAAATCGAACTCCAAAAGAAAAAAATTACAGGAAATATGCTCAAAGTAGGAATAATCATGTATGATTATCTACGCATACTAACACTACCATAATCTCATCTTTCGAATTTCCTTGTACATATGTGTTACCGTCTGCAAAATGAAAAACATTATGGGTGTGTTTGGTACGAAGGAAAATATTTTTCATCGAAAATGTTGTACCAAAAAATATTTTTTTGAATGAACTTATTTTCTGATGTTTGGTTAGTAAGCAGAAAATATTATTTCAATAAAATTTATATAAAAGCCTAAAAACTATGAGGGTGGGTGTAGGGGTAAGGGTGTGGGGGTGGTGGAGGTGGGATTGAAGTGTTGGGAGATCAAGGGAAGTAATTTTTCTCATTTATAAGAAATTTATTTTCTAAAAAACATATGTTTTCAAAAAATTTGATCAACCAAACATGAGAAAATTGAAAAGCATTTTCTGAAAAATGTTTATCCTCCTAACAAATTAAAACAAACCCATACAGTGTTTAGTAGGAAGGAAAATACTTTTTTTCCGGAACGTAAGTGATGTCTTATTTACTTGTGTTTCATAATTAAGCAAAAAATATTATTCTAAAAATATTTTTGTGGGGTGATGGGCGGAGCCATGGGGGTGGGGTGTGTTATGTTGGTGGTTGCTTATGAAACTTATTTTTCCTATTTCCACTAGGAGTTAATTTTCCCATTTTTTTAATGAACTTATTTTTCTAAAGAATTTACCAAACGTTTTAATCTAAAAAATTAAAATATTTTCTCCCTACCAAACACACGCTGAAATATGTTGATTGAGAGCGTCTTTTTTCTGAGAGCGTCTTTTTTCTACTTTGATGTCGTGTTTATTTGGATTTTGGATAAAGCAAATGAAGTGAGCATCCAGATGTCAAAGAGTTGCGTTATAATTTATAACTAAGTGGGCTAATACGAAACGGCAAAAAGCGTATAGATATATGATTTTGGTTATCCACGGCAGCTGCAATGAATAACATTACATGTGTTTAACGTTGGTCGTTTCAATTCCCAAGGTTTACACTTTAAATTAGTTAAAAGTCAATTCGATTTTGATCGTCTTAATCTGTGTGTTTGGAGATGATATTAATAGTATGATATTTATTTCCTTTAGTTTTTCTCTAACGATGGTGTGTAGTTCAAATTGCGAATACTTCAATTATTTCACTAGCCTTCAGCATAAATACCAAGTCATATTGCCCATATAGATTTATATAGATAAATTAAGTCACACATTTTGTTTCTTTTGTTTTGGGATTTGAATTTTAATTTCTCATGATTTAAATCTACTTCATTAACTCTTGGACGGAAAGTGTAAAAGATATTTTAGATTTTCTCTATATGAAACGGGAGGTGCAAAAGATATTTTAGAATATTAAGCCATTTAATTATAAAATAATTACAAATACATTTCTGTAATAAACATTAATTGGTAACATGATCAAAATGGTAACTAACTCACTAGCTGTCAAGGCTAAAAAATTCACTTTTAATGTATAAACAATTTTTATACGGCAGAAATTTAACTGCACCGAGTGTTTATACCAAGTTAATGAATGTAAGACATATGCCTTGCATTTTTACTTTTTAACATTTAATCATGGTTAATTAATATACATTTTCACTTTAATCTATTAATTTTAATTAGTATTAATTGTTTAGCTAGGTGTAAGCGTCCGATACAAATAAATATTTAACCTGAATACATTCTTCCCCTCATTTTTAAACTATATCACGTCCCTCCTAATCTTTATCCAAAGTTCCAAACATGAAGCCGTGTAGGATTTAAATACCAGTGACAGTAAAGCATTAACAAATAACCAACTGTAACCATCTCTCTCTATACTTTTAGAAAGAAGAAAAAAGTCAGCTACCCTTTATATGCCAGTCAGGGTAAGTAAAACTCCACTTACTACTATATTTGAGGAAGATTATGCACAGAATTTTGGCAAAAAGTCTTCTAATTCCATGCAAACCCTAGGAGCCATCTTCTAATCTCATGGCCACCACGGCCACCGGTCAGCCACCACCGGTGGCTGGCCAGTCTTCTTCCATCCCCTCTTCATCTATACAAACTGCTCCTAATCTTATAGATGCTTCTAAACCAAAATATAATGTTTTTTTCAAACCTACAACCCTAAATCTCATGCAAAACCCTACTAGAACGTCCAATATTCCTATGAAGAAGGTTTCTTTTATTAATGGTACTCCAGTGTTACGTTGGACTCAAAAGGAAGTTGATGAAATGGAAGTATTGGAGAACCTTAAACATGCTGTCATAGAAAAGTTTTCAAATGGTTGGCCATCGCTGGAGGAATTGAGAACCATCATTCCCATACAATGTGGCTTGAAAGGAAAATGTGACATTGGTTTGTTTCGATCTAGGCACATTTTGATTCGATTGTCTCTCATGGAGGACTTCATTAAGTTGTGTTCCAAGGGTTCTTATTATTTACAGGCCAAAGATGGGTTCTCATATCAGATGAGAACATTGATATATGACTCTAAGTTCATTATTGATGAAGAAATTTCGAAGGTAATAGGTTGGATATCTTTTCCCAATCTAATGCCAACTTATTTTTGTAAAGAATCTTTATTTTCACTTGCTACTGCTGTTGGAAGTCCTTTGCAATTAGATCTTGCTACCATTAATCGTACAAGATCTAGTTGTGCTCGTGTCAAAGTGTTGGTAGATTTATTATCAGATTTACCACTCTTTGTTAACACGGAAATCGAAGATGAGAAGACAAAGGAGATTAGTGTGATTAAAGTTATGATTCGCTATGACTATCTTCCAAAATACTGTGGAGAATGTAGATTGCAAGGGCATAATGTCGATGAATGTTGGCATACTCACCCTGAACTTTATGAGGAGGAGGAGTCACAAACAGGAGAGGCGCTTGCGGATGATAGAAAGGCTATGCATAGTGTGGAGCATGCTAGTATTGATTATAGAGATAAAGGGAAAGCAGTTGTGGAAACCCATGCAAACAAGGTGAAGGCACCTGTGATTGCTGCAGGCTAGGAACAAAAGAAGAAGAAAAATGCTCCTTCTAATAGAAGGAGATTTAATGCTAGATTTTTGTCAAGTGGCACAATGGTTGGGGATCCAGGAAACTGGAATATTGTAAAGGATAATAGAAACTTGACATACAAGGTCAAGAAGCTGTTGGGAATGCAAAGGAGAATGATCAGCAACAGCTAGTGAAAAATTCACCTATGGTTATCCACAACAAGTTTGATGTGCTACAAGAAGATGCTCAAATAGAATAGGCCAACAAAGAGGAGATTAACAACAAAGAAGAGGAGGATCTACCCAAAGTCAAGCAAGGAGTTCTCTTGAAGTTGATGCTATACAATTGAAGATTCCTGGACTGAACAAGGAAAAGATGAATGGGATTGAGAAAGAGGAAGCTGAAGACGGGGAATGTGTGGATGAGCAGTCAAATCTTGATCATTCTGAGATCAAGCAAAATGATCATGTCTAAGTGCTGCTGGATCCTTCAATCAGTAGTGGTCCTAGTGAATTTAGCATAGTAGCTGGAAAGTGTTCTGAGGATTATGATGATCAGGCTCTTCATCAGAGTGTTGAAGGTGTCATTTGTACTATTAAAGATGACTTGAGTGTGGACAGAGATGTTGTTGTTTCTATCATTTTGGCTGATAAAAATGTGCTTCGTGACAAGAGATTGGAGGCTGATCATGATCCAGGAAGAGGAGCTGATATGGATGGACCTAGTGATGATAATGAGACTGATCCTATGATAGGAGTTTGTCTGCAATTAGTAGAAAAGAAAGAGTGTGAAGAGGCTTCAATTATCAGCCCCCTTTCTCTAAGGATTGAATCACCACATGAGGATCAACCTATATTGTCTGATAAAAATATGGTGCCTATAACTAATTCACAAGACCATCAGTTGGTTGTTGTTAAAAAGGTGTCAGCTATGAAGGAACTGCATGATCTGGTGTCTCACAATGTTGACGTAAATGATGTACAAGTGGGGGATCAAGTCACTAAAGGGGGAAAAGCAGCCTCCAATATCATAGAGGATGCTGAAGCTGTTGATTTGTTACTTGAGAAAGTTAGTAAGGAAGCTGCTATTTCCGTAAAAACTACAAAGTCTCATGCTAAAGGTAAAAGAAAGAACAAGAAGAAAGATATTATTGACTAATTGCCTACTACGGTGATTCCAAAGAGGGGTGCTCATAAGTCTAGTTTCAAATGATTCTCAAAACTTTATTTTGGAACATTAGATCTGTCAGAACTCAAAAGGCCTTACATAGAGTGCAAATGCTACACAGACATCACAAATTTTTTCTTATATCATTGATGGAGCCTTTTCAAAATGCTAATAAAATTCATCAGTATAGGAGAAGGATTGGTATGCCTTATGCTAATAGTAATTGTAATGGGAAAATATGGTTTTTTGTAAATGATAATATTGATGTGGAGATTTTAGAGGACACTTCTCAACAAGTCACTCTAAAGACGTTTTCCGCAGAGTCGGATTTATACGGTTGTGACACTAGTTTATGCAAAATGTGATGCTCTTGAGAGATTATCATTATGGGACAATATGTATTGCTTAGCAGATGGTATGACTGCTTCTTGGTTGATTGGAGGTAACTTCAATGTCATATTAAATAAATAAGAAAAGATTGGTGGCTTACCTGTTTTGCCTCAAGAACATGAAGATTTTGCCTTTTGCATCAATTCTTGTGAATTAGCTGAATTTAGTTTCAAAGGCAGTTCTTTCACTTGGTGGAATGATAGAGCAGATCAGGAGTGTATTTTTAAAAGGTTGGATAGCATCCTATCTAATGAGCAATTTCAAGATTGGTTTGGACATTTGGAAGTGGATCATTTATCAAGAACTAGTTCTGATCATGCCCCCATGCTTCTTTCTTGTGATGACCAAAATCAACACTTTGTGAGGCCATTCAAATTCTTGCAATTCTGGATTGAGAATGAAGGCTTTAAAGATATTGTGAAGAACAACTAGTTGGCAGATGATGGGAATGATGTCTTTATTTCTTTCAAGCAAAAAGTGAATCAAGTTAAAACTGCTATGTCTATATGGAGTAAGCAGACTTATGGAGATATTTTTAAGCAGCTCAACATCAGGGAAGATTTTGTTAAGATTAAAGAGTAAAATTTGAAGAAGTTCCATCGTAAAACAAATAGAATGATTCTCCAAAGAGCACATGCAGAAATGAAGAAATATTTGCATTATGAGGAAGAATTTTGGAAGCAAAAAGCTGGTTTCACTCACTTTGCTGAAGGAGATCGGAATACAAGATTCTTTCACAATATGTTTAAGGGGAGGAGGAAAAGAACTCTTTTGAAAAAGATAAAAGATTCTGAGGGTACTTGGATTACTAATGCAGATGAGATTGCAAGTGAAGCAGCGTCCTTTTATCAGAAGCAGTTTTCTCAGGAAGATGATCATGCAGATGCTTTATTCTTGAATCATGTTCCTGAAATGGTGAGTCAAGAGCATAATGAGCTGATGTGTGCAACACCAACTATTGATGAAGTAAAAAATATTGTGTTTGAATTATCAGGGATAGTGCAAGTGGCCCTGATGGCCTGAGTGGCTTATTTTACCAAGCTTGTTGGGATATAATTTGTAATGATGTACTGAATGTGGTTAAAGCCTTTTGGGAGGGACATACTCTTCTTAAGTCCACTACACACACTAACCTGGTGTTGCTGCCTAAGAAGAATGATGTAGAGACCTTCTCAGATATGAGGCCTATTAGCTTAAGCAACTTCATTAATAAGGTTATTTCAAGGGTGATTCATGATATGGATAAAGTTCGCCAAGTCCGATTTCTCGCTAATCAATCAAGTTTTGTAAAGGGTGAATATCATTGAGAATGTGTTGTTAGCTCAAGAGATTGTATCTAATGTTAGATTGAGAGGTAAACCGGAAATATAGTCATTAAGCATGACCAAGGCCTATGATAGTGTGTCCCGGTTGTTTTTAACTAGGGTCCTTAGAAGAATGGGATTTATTGAGACTTTATTGACATGATTTGGAGGTTGATAGCTAATAATTGGTATTCGTGCTCATAAATGGTCATTGATCATGGCTTTTTCATTATACTAGGGGAGTTAAACAAGGTTATCCCTTGTAACCTCGCTTCTATTCATCCTATCTCGCCGGTTCTTACAAGGGCATTAAATGCATTATTTGAGGATCACAAGTTTAACGGATTTGGTATGCCAAAATGGAGTCCTAAGTTAAATCATCTTGCTTATGCAGATGACACAATCATTTTCACATCTGCAGAGAACTATTCTTCGAACTTAATTATGAACACTCTACAGAAGTATGAGGAGATTTCTAGACAACTAATCAACAAAGGAAAGAGTTCTTTTTATATGTATTCTAACGTTACAAACAATCTGGTTCAGCAGGTGGAAACCATCACTGGATTTTCAAGAGGTTCTTTTCCTTTTGTATATCTAGGTTGTCCTATTACTTATGCTAGGAAAAGAAAGGCTGATTATAATAATCTCCTCAAGAAGGTAAAGGACAAGCTGCATGAATCAAAAGGAAAGTTATTATCTCCAGGAGGAAAAGCATTGTTAATTACTAGTGTATTGCAAAGCATTCCTATCCACTTGTTATTTGCTATTAAACTTCCAAAATTTTTAATCAAGGACATTCACAAGATTTTTGCAAGATTCTTCTGGAGTAGTAATGAAGATGTTAAAAAGAGACCTTGGTCAGCATGGTTGAATATGTGCTATCCAAAGCATGAAGTGGGATTAGGATTTAGGTCCATTTTTGATGTATCAAAAGCTCTGTGTGCTGAACTGTGGTGGAGGTTTAGAACTGTGCACTCTTTATGGTTAAATTTTATGTGGACCAAGTATTGCAAAAAGTAGTATCCTCAGAACGTTCAATGGAAGGATGGATCTCAAGTGTGGAAGATGATGCTTGAAGCTAGAGACAATAAATAGCAAGAGATTTGGTTGGAAACTAGAAGTGGCACTGTAAATATCTGGTTTGATAATTGGACAAGGTTAGGATCTTTATGTTATTACTTCCCACCGCCTCTATTGATGAAAGAGTGGAGGATGTGAAAGAGCTTATGAATGGAGGAAGTTGGGATATTGTCAAGCTATAACAGTATTTCTCTGAAGAGATTGTTGATCACATAATGGCTGAACTAGAAATTAAAGAAAATTCTCAAGAATGGGATAAGCCTTGGTGGACGATGACTAGTACTGGAGACTTTTCTGTGGCAAGTGCTTGGGAATTGTTAAGGAAAAAATCTCACTCTTCTGAGATTTAAAAGGACGTGTGGATCAAAGGATTGTTTTTCAAAATCTCCTTCTTCTTATGGAGATTGTGGAAGTTTAAAATTCATGTTGATGAAGTTCTAGCCTCAATAGGAATCAATATGGTATCTAGATGTGTATTTGCGGGGATTCACCAACAAGAGACCATTGATCACCTGTTTTTAAATAGCAGCTTTGCAACTTCTAGCTGGAGTGTGTTCAACAATGCTGCTGACCTTACTATTACTTGTACCCAGGTCAAGCAAGTAGTGATCAAATAGTGGCATGCCCCATGTCATTACAAGCTGAGGCCTGTTTACAAAGCAGTGCCAGCCGTAATATTGTGGCATTTATGGAAGTAGAGGAATACAACTTTGTATGGAGGCTCTATGTCTGTTTTCAAGGTACTTGTGAGATCAATTTAAGCATCTACTTGTTTTGTAGAACCAAATTTTCTCTCATTCAGGACATGCCAAAGAAATGGTCTGATCTCATTGATTTCTTTAAGAGGTTTAAGCCAAAAATCAGTTGGAAGACTATCTTATGGAAATTGCCAACAAGAGGATGGGTGAAATGTAATTGTGATGGAGCAAAGAAAAGGAAATCTGGTCCAAGTGCCATTGCCTTTTGTGTTAGATATGAAAAGGAGATTTGTTGTTTGCGGGACAGATTTAAATTCCGATGGAAACAATCTAGTTCTTCGAGGCTATTGCTATTAAGAAAGGAGTTGAGCATTGCATTGTTACTAATCCGGTTCCTTTGATAATTGACCGACTCTCTAGCTATGCGTGGTTCATTATGGATGAATGGGATATCCCTTGAGTATTGTGATGATAGTAAAGGAGATTCAAAGATTAATAAAGGGAAAGATAGTGAAGGTGGAGCATATTTTGAGAGAAGGCAATGGACTAGCGTATTTTTTGCTAGCTTTGTTTTTGGTTTTACGTGCACAACAAAGCCACTACTTTCCAGGAGTTACCAATTATGGCAAGAATAATTCTTAACTCAGATAAATCTCAGATACCATATTTTAGAATCAGATATGCCACAGATTCTATACAACTTCAAACATGAGGAGGAAAAGCGTTGTAGCATCTGATATGTGCTATAGCTGATGTTTTATACTGTCATTCATGACATACTGTTACTGAATTGATCTAACAAAGTTGGAAACTATCTTTATGGGTGGTATTAGTGTGATCACATGCTCATTCCCATACAGAGTGTTTGCAGCTGTTTTAGTTTCAAAACACAACAGAATGGGACATATGACACTAGGAATACTTTTCGAATTGATTAAGCCGAAAACTCGGCAGAAATGTGAGTTGGAAACTTTTTTGGCGGCCTGAATTATATTCACCTAGATCTTGTTCCAAACCACCCAGTGAGAGCTTGGAGGTGTGATAAATGGAGGAAGATCAAGGCACCAGAATTAGTATTTTTCTAGAGCTTTTTCATTGCTGTTTTTAGCTTAGTTTCTTAGTTAGTTTAGCTTTTCTTTTGTTTTCTTAGCTTCGTTTTTGTTTTCAAACTCTCCTATTTTGCAGTAGTTCTTCTGTACAGATTCTTTATTTTAATAAATCCCCATCATTATGATGGTTTCATTTAAAAAAAATAAAAAGAGGAAGTTATGCACGTATCAAAACAAAAAAAAAATCTCATTATTTATTCAATAGCTCTTTACATAAGCTAGTGGGATATCATACTTTTTTACAACAATTCATCATATGATTGCCTAGGATTTTAATTTTGAAAAGAAAAACGAAGCTCAGACGAAATCAGTAATGAGATTTGACCATTAAAAAGCATATTCATTAATTTGATAGCATTCATACCCAAATTCAGTACAACCGAAATGCCTATTATATATCATTTTCAAATTTTAGAAAATGCAAGTGGAATAGCATTCACAAATTTGGATGAAGAGAATAGCCGACTCATATTTTCTAAGATAATAACGGGGAACATGAGTAATTTAACCATCACCGCGTACAATAGACCTTGTGGTCCGGCTCTTCCCCGGACTCCGTACGTAGCGGGAGCTTGGTGCACCAGGCTGCTCTTTTTGGTAATTTATAAGTCTTTTTTTTTGGGTGAACAAACGACTTAAAAGGTTCAAGAATAAATGATATTGATTCTTACATTAACTAAAAGACAGACATTTTTTGGTTGATACTTAGTTTAGTTTTATAAAGTTTAGCCTAGTTTCCACTTAAGTCCATTTAGTTTAATCTTTGTACACGTGTACACATGTGTATATATAGTGAATTGTAATTGTAAAGACTTGGTAGGTTCATTTTTACACAAAAATAAGAGTTTTTCTTGTCTCTATCTCTCTGATTTCTCCAACCCCTTTCTCTGAACATCAATTCAGTTTCTGTTTCTCTTCAATAAATTCCACAATCTAAGATGGTATCATATCCTAACTCCTACAAATTTGGAGAGAGCTTCATCGTCTCTACCGATCGATGCTAATATCGTTAGGGTTTTAAATAACTAGATCAAATTCTCTTCATTCGCGAAATTAGGGTTTTCAGTTTTTGTGACATTATCGATCAAGGATTGGTAAATTTCAACTTAGTTACTTCCATTAATCGGTACTTTCTCCTTTTCGTGCACACAATTTGATTTTTGTGCCCTAATTTCAACTCATTTTGTTTCGATACATGCGATTTTGGTTGTTTTGTTGAATTGTTGTATACGAGATGGTTACACCAGTAGTTAATACACCGACTAATGCTGCTAATGCAACAAATGCAAATAATTCCACATCTAATGAGAATGTTGGAACATCTAGTGGCGGTTTTACCCCTTTTACTGTTAAATCTTCCCATATGTATTATCTACATCCATCTGATAGTCCGGGAACTATTCTAGTTACCTCTAAATTCAATGAAAAGGGTTATGGAGGTTGGAGGAGAAGTATGCTAATAGATTTGTCATGTAAGAACAAAGTAGGACTCGTTAATGGAACCCTAAGCAGACCAGAAGTAAATTCTCCATATTTCAAGCCCTGGTGTAGAGCAAATGATATGGTACTTGCTTGGATACTGAATGGGATGGAACTTGAAATTGGGAGAGCGTAATGTACACAGAAATTGCAGAGAAATTATGGAAGGATATTGAAAGGAGTTATGGCCAAGCCAATGGCACTAAAGTTCATTAATTCAGAAAATAAATTGCATTTATTTCTCAAGGGTCCTCAAGTATTGCCTCCTACTTCTCCAAAATAAAGAAATTGTGGGATGAACTTGCATACTCTATTACTTACCCTGATTGCTCTTGTGGTTGTAAAGTGGGTTTTCAGAAAATAGAAGAAGAACAAAGGCTGCATCAGTTTTTAATGGGATTGAATGAAGCTCATTCAGGAGTTAGGAGGAACATTTTAATGAGTAAGAAACTTCCTGGTATTGACACAGCATATTCCATGTTGATAAATGATGAGAGTCAACTGGAGGCACACACTTCCAATCCCTCATTTCATTCAGATGATGCATCCTTTCTACAGGGGTGCAGAAGCATTATTCAAGTCATTGCCCTCCAAAGCAACAAAACAATTATTTACAGAAGTTGAATTTTGATAATAGGAGGTCAAATAACAACTCAAACAACCCGTTTTGTAGATATTGTAAGAAGCCTGGGCACATTATTACAAATTGTAGAAAACTTCAGTATCTTAATACCTTGAACAATAACAATTTTAACAATGCCAACGCACATAACTCTGCTATAAACCCATCTTCAAACCAATATAGGAGGACTGCTGCATATGTTCAAGGTCGAGAAACTCAAGTTGAAATGAGGTCTGAGGGTTCAATCAAATCTAGTCAGTCTGATGGAAAAGCAACACAATTTTCACCTGAACAACTGACTCAAATGATGTGTATACTATAGCAAGGAAGAGTTCTTATCCTGATCAAGGTTCATCTGACAGAATTTATGCAGGTCTAGTAAACACTTCTGGTTTTAGTAATTGTTGCTCTTTTGCTTGCCACATGTCTAGGGTAGTTGATAATCCTTGGATCATAGACTCAGATGCTAACAATCACATGACCTCTGTTAAATCCTTTCTAACACATATCACTCCTCTTCTTATTCCATATCTCATTACTTTGCCTAATGGATACATGGTTAAAGTCACTTGCACTGGTACACTTATACTATCATTACGATTAGTTTTATAAGATGTCCTTTTTGTGCCTTGCTTTAGATATAATTTGATTTCTTTACATAAACTATTGTGTCAATTTAAATGTGGAGCTTATTTTACTGCCTTTAACTGTGTTCTACAGTGGCTTTCTCTCGTAAGAGGCCACTTGTCACGCCCCAAACCATGGCTCAGGGCGTAACACGCACTCGGCTCGTTTGTACGTGCCCAAGCGAACCTCATGGCTTGCTTGTCAACACGAGCATCAAAACAACATACTCTATATGATGCAATTTAAATGAATCATGAAAATATAATTTGCGGAATAAAGTCTTGAAATTATCTCATAGCATGAAAAATCATGAAAACGTAATAGTCTGCAAGCATGAAAACATAACTGACTCTGTGAACTAACATCTGTCTATGAAACCTCTAAAACATGTCTGAATACTAACTACCAGGACATGGCCCTGGACTACCATAACTGAATACTAATGCAAACTCCATGTTGAACCCCGAGAGGAGTGGGGCTCACCAAGCAAGCCGATAACCGAGGTGATCCCACCGCGTTGTGTATGCTCCGAAAACCCATATTTGCAACGCGAAGTGCGTGTGCCCCGGCAAAAGGGACGTTAGTACATGGTGAATAGTACTAGTATGTAAAACCCACTTTGAAATGAAGAACATGACACAACATAGGTATAGGACATGAACCGAAACCGAATGTAACTTGAACATGAGCATGAAACGTGAGTAAAGTCCGAAAACAAGAAATCAATGGAAATACATGTATATAAAATCGTTTGTAACGTGGGGAATGCTATAGTATAACCGACAACATGATCCGGTACTTGCGTCCTACCAGCGAATACTCACACTTGCCGGATATGAGATTTAAGTAATAATAAGCATGTAAGGATCCAACCGCATAATGAAGGTGTTGCCTCCTTGCTGACAACCCTTATCCTATGGTGGCTACGTAGTTTTAGGCTATCTCAGCCTTCTCGGTTGACTAAGCAAATCCCAAAAACATAAAAATGATATAGTTGGCTAAGAAGCCCATGATTTTCGTGAAATAACTTGTAATCATGATTTCACGAAATAACTTGTAACATGGTTTCATGAAATATTTTGTAATATGGTTTCATAAGATAACTTGTCATAGTCTTGCAAACATGTTCTTGATTCATGAGTAATAACAATATTTCATATATATATATATATATATAATTGACTTGAAACATGCTTGTAGCTTGCTAGATAAAATCATAAAGTTTCATATAAACATAATGAGAACACGTGAGGAAGAATTCATGATTCATGGATTAAGCTAGGGTTCCTAATAACCGTAATGGAAGATTAGGAATATAATAACGAATATAGATACAAAATTCATGTACATAAACACATAAATACGGGCTACCAATATGTTGGGTTTAGTGCCCTAGGATTTGAACTTCATAGATATCAAAAAACGGAGCATGGGGAAGAACGTAGAGATTCCCACATGTGGATGGAAGTTCTACATACCTTAATTGCTCCAAAACTTAAATTAAAGACTTGAGTTTTGGAGAAGATTTCCTAAATCTTGATTCTTGAACCTTGAGATGGGTTTTCTTGAAAACCCTAGATTAGGAATAATGATTTCTTGATTAGATTATTAGAGTATATGTTAGAATTGAGTTGGAATAATTAGTAGGCTTACCTTGGTGTTCTTGATGATGGAGGAGGGTAGGAGGTCATTCTAGGGCTTGAAGGAATGAAAAATAATGATTTGAACTGATATGGACGAATATATACTGTTTTGAAAAATTAAATTTTACACTCAGTTAAATACTGGCCGTATTTTGAAATACGGGCCGTATTTTGAAATACGGTCTCTATTCCATATGGACTGCACTGCGTCTCTTCAGTAAAATGGCCATAACTCTTTGCACAATGTCCGTTTGACCCCCATAATATACCGTTGGAAAGGTATTTCAAAGCTCTACAACTTTCAAGGAAGTTTTCCCAAATTCCAAATACATTTGGAAATGCGGGCCGTATTTTGAAATACGGTCCGTATTTAACGATGTAACCTCTAAGTGTCAAATTCCAGAATGCTCAGAAATCCTTGGTACCAGTTTACGACTTGAAATACGGCCCGTATATTGAAATACAGTCACTGTTCATGGGCGTAAACCACTATCTTACAACTGAAGAGGAAATTTCAAATTCCCACATTCTTTATCTGATTTTCTAAGTCTAGGATCATGGTCAAAGCTTAGGTTAAAGGTACGGGGTGTTGCACCACTAGAGCTTGGTAAAGTGTCAAAAGGGCTCTACATACTCGATTCTAAGTCTATTACCCCTACTTCTACTCCTACTCTCACTGTAAATGCCATTGCAGCTACTGATTGCTATGCTAATACTAATAAAGTTTCTTTTCATTCTGTTGTTTCTCAAATTGATTTAGTATCTGGTCCTCTTGTTTGTTATTCTACTACTACTAATGCGGAGTTACTTTGGCATCTAAGACTAGGACACATGCCTTACCGTAAAATGAAGTCCATCACTTCTTTACATGATAAACTATCCAAGAAATAAGATTTTATATGTAAAATTTGCCCCATGGCAAGACAACAAAGATTAGCCTTCCCTGGCAGCTCTATTAAATCTACATCACATTTTGAACTCATCCACATTGATTTATGGGGTCCTTATCACACTGAAACATATAATGGATATAAACATTTCCTAACCATAGTGGATGACTACTCTAGGTCTACTTGGACTCATTTGCTCTCTATTAAATCCAATGCTTTTTCTCTTATTAAATTTTTCATTCTCATAGTATGCATCAGTCAAGGTCATAAGATCTGACAATACATTTGAATTGGTTTCTAGTTCTATGGCAACTACTTTCTTTTTGTCCCAGGGCATAGTCCACCAAACTTGTACTCCTCACACTCCATAACAAAATGGTATTGTGGAGTGGAAACATAAACACCTTTTGGACACAGCTAGATCCCTTTTATTTCAATCAAATCTCCCTTTCAAATATTGGGGTGAGTGTGTGCTCACTGCAACATATCTTATAAATAGGTTTCCTTCTCCTTTTTTGAAGAATTCCACTCCTTATGCTCTTCTTTACAAGACTGATCCTTCTTATTCTCATCTTAAACCTTTTGGTTGTCTTGCTTTTGCTGTAGTTCCTAAACCCTATATAGATAAGTTCAAGTCCAGGTTATCACGTCTTGTGTCTTTCTTGGTTATAGCATGACCAAGAAGGCATAAAATTTACTTGATATAGAAAAGCGTGGTGTTTGCTTCTCCAGAGATGTCCAATTTCAGGAGATAGTCTTTTCTTATTCATCCTCGCCCACTTCTAACATTTTTCCTCCTTCGACAACTGTTATTATTGATCCTCCTTCTCCTTCTCAATCCAATCCTTCTTATCCTTCTTCATCTGCTGCACTCCTGCTCCTGTCTCTCCTATCTCTTCCTTACATCCTAGTTCTACTTTCTCTTCGGATTACTCATCTGGTTCATCTTTAACTACCTCATCACCTCCCCTGGCTTTAAGAAAACCTTCTAGGGTCCATGCACATCCTTCTTACTTAAGTAAATTTGTTTGTTATAAAGCATCTACATCGAAGGATTATACTAAATGTACTGACTATGCCTTAATTGAGCCTCAATTCTATCATTAAGCTGTTTTTAACCCTGCTTGGCAGGATGCTATGCTTAAAGAATTTCAGGCCTTGGAAGCTAATAGCACATGGACCATTATTCCCCTTCCTTTTAGTAAGAAAGCCATTTCCTCCGAATGGGTGTACAAAATAAAACAAAAGGTTGATGGTACAATTGAGAGATACAATGCCAGATTAGTTATAAGAGGTGACACACAACAAGAAGGGATTGATTTTACAGAGACTTTTTCCCCAGTAGTTAAACTCACCACCATAAATTGTTTGTTGTTTGTGGCTGTTAAGAATCGCTGGGACATTCATCAATTAGATGTCAACAATGCATTCTTGCATGGTGATCTTGATGAAGAAGTTTACATGAAAGTTCCCCTTGAGCTACAAGTTCAGAATTCCTCTTCTTTTGTTTCTTCTTCCTCTTCTCCCTTGTTTGTAAGCTTATTTCTTTATGGACTTAGACAGGCTTCAAGGCAATGGTATACCAAAATCTCATCTGCCTTACTATCTAGGGGTTATCAATCTAGTAAAAATGATTACTCTTTGTTTCTTAAGTCTGTAGGTTCTTCTTTCACTGTTGTGGCTATCTATGTTGATAACAATCTTTTAACTGGGAATGATATGTAGGAGGTCACTTCCCTCAAGTCCTATTTAGGTGCTCAGTTTAAAACCAAAGATTTGGGATTGGCTCATTATTTTTTAGGTTTACAGATACTTAGATTTTCTCAAGGTCTTCTTATGACTTAATAGAAGTTTCTTGCTGAACTGTATGAGTTCAATTGTTCTGATTTGTCCTCATTGGGTTCACCTCTGGATGTCTACATTAAACTTGCTACTGATTCAAGGGCTCTTCTACCTACCCCTTCTTTGTGTCACGACCCAACCAGGGGGCCATGACGGGCGCTCGGAGCTAACACACTGAGAACCTCTAAACATGCATCTCATAATCATTTTGGGGTGGACAATAAAGATAGCTCATGGATATCATAATCTTTAAGGACATATATCACAACATAAAGACACATCTCTATATAATCTTCAACAATTATGTCCATCATCACCAGCCGACAAGGCTACTAAAATAATATACAACAATATGAACCGGTAAGGTTATGAAACGTCTAACTGTACACACGTGTCTACGAGCCTCTACATAAAATACAAGTGACCATGAAGACCAATACCAATAGTCTGCAGCTCCGAAGAAAGTGGAGTGCTCCTGGGAATCCGCTGATAATGCACCAACGGATCGGATCCGTCTCCCTGCCTACCTGCGGGCATGAGCGCAGCATCCACAGAAAGGGACGTCAGTACGAGCAATGTACTGAGTATGTAAGGCATGAATAGTAACATGATAAAGTAGGAAGAATAGCGTAAGATAAAAGAACCATTTATACCTCATGATACCTTTTAAGACATTCATCATGCCTACCTAACCTTTTTCTAGAAGAAACATTTCATATATCCACATACGTACTCATACAATACCATACAATACAATACAATACAATACCGTACCCGGCCATATAGACTCGGTATTATCCGTAATCGACCATAGTAAGGTTCGCTGATATCCGTACCCGGCCATAGTAAGGCTTGGTAATATCCTTACCCAGCCATCTAGGCTCGGTAGTATCCGTACCCGGCCATATAAGCTAGGTACTATCCGTACCTGGCCCTTTCGAGCCTCAGTCATATCCGTACCCGGCCCTATCGGGACTCGATAATATCCCTACCCGGCTATAGTAAGGCTCGGTAGTATCTGTACTCGCCCTTTCGGGACTCGGTGTATCCGTACCTGGCCCTTTCGGACTCGGTGTCACATATGACTACATATATACATATATAAGAGTACATAAATAAAAGCACATCATCATCTTCGTTATCATTATCACCACATCTTTCCTTAGAGGATCAACTATCGTAAGATGAGATCAATAGTGTCATGAGAGTATCAAGAACGATGAACTTAGATAGCACTAGAAATGGAATTATCATCGTCGCTATATCTCACCTCGAAGGAACAAGTATTTTGAGGTGAGATCAACAAGAATGGATAAAATCAAGGGCATGAAATAAGCTCAATAATCTCATAATAGTGTCAAATCCATAAGCTTTGGAATCTCCAAGAATGGAATCATTCTCATCATTATCATCATGGAACGTACTTATCCTTAGCATCATAAGAAACTCTAGGAATCATGAACTTCTAGCTTTTGGGAAAAAGGGTATTATGGAAAACATATATATGTTCATAAGAAAGGAATCATGCCTTTAGAAAGAAAGGGACTAGCCTTAACATACCTTTACGGTCTCCTACTACTTAACGCTTATCGTTCCAAGCTCGTAAATCTACATTCAATAAAATTCATGCTATTATTAGGCTTATCGTCATATGCTTGTCTTAAGCCCTCAAATTAATTCCTTTTAAAATCTGTCGAAATTCGAAAGTAAAGATCTCTTCTGTTTATATCCCTAGCCCGAAATCACAATACCAACAAAACAACAATAATAGCAATACTAATATTAACAACATCATCATCAACACCAATATACTCCATAAAACATCCCACACGATGTTTTTCCCAATTTCTCAACCAACCATAACAATATACACAATACCATAATCAAAGAATTATATTCAATTTAATCTCGAATTAATCCAAAATCTCCTTTAAAATTCATCCCATAGTCATCATCTTCAATTCAATACTTTGTGATTTCTCGACTTAAATTCTTTTCCTTTTCAAGAGTTATTAAACCTTTAAACCAACTCAATCATATAGATAAGATGGGGGACATACCTTATAATGGAAGAATTTCACCTCAATCAACTTCTCCCAAGCTCAAGTTCATCACAACATTGAAGAGAAACAAGAATAATCATCTTCCATAGATTATCTCAAGGTTTTGATGTTTGATCTTTTTTTTTTCAATTGTATGGAAGGTTGTGGAATGTTGTAGGATCCTCAAGAATTCTCAATAACTCTCTTATAATGGGGAGATAGTGTGGAAGACTCTAGAGAAGGGTGGAGATAAGAAATGTGAGAAATTTGGTGATTTAGATGACTTAAAGGGATATATATAGCAGCCCAATTCGGGTTGGGCTAGTAGGCCGAATTTAGTGGACCTTTTAAGAGGTTTCTAGAATTTCCACGTAGATTCATGGCTTCTGGCAGTCCGTTTTAAAATGCCCATGACTCCCTACTATGATGGTGTATTGATGAACGGTTTGTTGCATTAGAAACTAGACTCAACGAACTTCATTTTAGGCTCTTGAAACACCTCAAAACTCCTGATAAACCCGGAGATATACCCCTCCAAAGTTGACCCAAAATTTCTGTCCAAAATCTGGCAAACTTTTTTCAAATTTTCGTCAAACTTATTTTCTTTGATTTTCTTGATCTCGGAACATTTAGACACTTTCTTAACACTTGTTAAGAGTATTCCTTAACCTTATAAGGGTTCCATGACTACTTCGAGGTTACGTTAGTTTACTTCCAATGCAAACAACGCAATTGTTTTTTCGAGGTTTAACATTTTATATAGGAAACTGATTGGAATGTTGAACTTTCTTCAACACACTAGGCTTGATATTTCTTTTAGTGTCTAGCACTTAAGTCAATTTATGTCCCAACCTAGAGTTCCACACTTTGAGGCAGCTTTACATGTTCTCAAAAACTTGTCTGGCACTGCAAATTTGGGCCTCCTTTTTAATAATTCACCTAGTTTTTCTCTATATGGCTATTGTGATTCAGATTGGGCTAGTTGTTCTACTTGTAGAAAGTCTGTTAGTGGATATGTTCTTTTACTTGGTGGATTTCCTGCTTCCTGGAAATCAGTGAAACAGGCTACTATAGCTCTTTCTTCTGCAGAGGCTGAGTATTGAGCTCTAAGACAGTTGATTGCTAAAATTGTTTGGATTGTGAGATTGTTGGATGAATTCACTGTTTCCTCGGTTGCACCTGTTTCTGTGTTTTGTGACAATTCCTCTGCTATTCACATTGCTAGGAATCCTGTTTTTCATGTACGCACCAAACACATTGAGGTGGATTGTCATTTTCTTAGAGATGTGCTTCAATCTGGTCTCATTGCCCTTCACAGTGTGCCTACTGCTTCTCAAACTACTGATTTTCTGACCAAAGCCCTTTCAGGTGTTCATCATACAGCTTTTCTCTCCAAGCTTGGCCTGGTGTCCTATTAGAGTTGGGGGGGGGGGGTGGGGTGTTGATACTTAGTTTAGTTTTATAAAGTTTAGCCTAGTTTACACTTAAGTACATTTAGTTTATTCTTTGTACTCTTGTACACGTGTATATATAGTGAAGTGTAATTGTAAAGACTTGGTTGGTTCATTTTTACACAAAGTAAATAAGAGTTTTTTCTTCTCTCTATCTCTCTGATTTCTCCAACCCATTATTATGAGCATCAATTAGATTTGTGTTTCTCTTCAATAAATTCTGCAATGTAACATTTTTTTGTGTTTAGAAATAATTTTACGTTCAAACTTTTCACTTTTATCTTAATAAAATAATTTATCTCTATATAAAGCCATGCATATAGATGTCTATGACATATTTTAGATCACAAATTTGAAAAGACTTTTTTTTTTCTTTTTTTTCACCTGTGTCCGTCGCCGGTCAAACACTTCCACAAGACCTGGGACAGAGGAAATACATATTTTGGAAGCTAATTCACTGATGGTTTCTTATAATATAGTAACTAATAACACAATGAATATACCTATGTTGGCATCGAAACAGACTATCTTAAAGAAATGGAGGTTAATTAAGAATCTGGCCTGGCAATATAATGCACAATCCTCCTCGAGCTTAATTCAGTCAAGGATAGATGAGGAGCTCAAACAAGACTTGAAAGCCTTAATATTCTTGTAATTATGCACACTCAGTCTCATAATGTCAATTCATAATTACCCCTTGTGAAAATTTGATGCATGCATATAGCCACAAAAATTTAGTCTATTTGACCGTTAGAGACACCTTCAGTTGGACAAAAGAGAATAATAGTCATCTGTCCTAAGATAGTTACGTGGGAACTAGTCATTCCAATTCACAGGCCATTTAAAAGTCATTCTCATGGCTATATCTGGTGAACAAACATGTAAACTGCTCTCCTATAAACAGCTGATACATTCTTACTTTAACTAAAAGCGAATTATATTAGCCCCATTTAACGCTCAAATGCTTAAATCAATACTAGCTAAGAAGCACCCTAAGTTCAATTGTCGCTGCTCATTGTAGTTAATTAGCTTTCTTATAACTTTTTTTTTCCTCGTTCTTTTCCTTTTCAAAACAAAAGATCTTGACAACATAAAGACCAACCTCATTCTTTCTCGGTGTTTCTACATGAAAATTTTGATCTCGATTAATTTTAAGTTGACATTGACATATCATTTATAATAACATAATATGCAGTGATGGCAACACGTACGTGCCGTAACCCATTTTAATGACCTAGGAATTGATCACAATCTCCACCATTAAAAAGTTACTTTCTCCGTCACAATTTATACGGCATCTTTTGGATTTCAAGAGTCAAACCATCTTTGATCGTGATTTTTTCATATGTCTTTTAAATATTTTGAGTTGTTGATTTGGTTTATAGTATTATTTACTCAATTTCGGTTATCTAATAAATCACTTAATGAAAGTAGATTATTATTCCATTCCTTTCCCAAATCCCAAAATCCCTTCCCGAACCAAACATGAATCTTTCAATTCAGTTGGCTCTCATGCTCAATTACTTAATTACTTAAGGTAAATTATCATATACTTTTTTATGAATGTAATGAACCTATCTTCTCTTCTTTGTTCATATTCCAAAAAGATATCGAAATGAATCTGAGACCAAAATATTCGGAAGACTCTTCTGACAAAATAAAAAATATGTAATTGTCAACAAATTGTTTTTTTTTTCAAATATATAAATTTTATTTCCAAAATCTTAAAGCTTCTATGTCTGAATTCATAATAAAAATTAAGAAATTTGATTCTCGTAATCAAATGATGCCCCATAATTGTGATAGAGGGAGCAGCAAAAAGCGACCCTCTTCTGAATGTATCGTAACTCTAAATCAATGCAATTTCAATAATTCAGCTGCAAATAAGTAGAGTTAATTATGAAACGACCTGGAAATGGTTTAACTGGTTATGCAAGATATTGTACGATCAACGGGCACATGAGATATAAAACACGTACTACAACAGGGAAATGAATGTAAGACACGAGTTTTACATATAAATTTTTGTCACTTAATTATAATTAAATTTATATATATACTACTAATTCAACTTGTGACTCTTATGATTAGATTACTTTATTTAATATAAATATCAGATGCATATAAATATTTTCTTCATGAGAACCATATTTAATTTGTAATAGACACGAAGCCGAAGAATAATGTTTCAGTTACTGTAGAATTTGAGAGAGAAATGAACGATTCTCATATATTCAACTGAACAAATGAATCCAAGTACAAAACTAAATAGCTACAGAGTTAACTAACTGATTACTAAGCTAACTAACCGACTAAAACTAACTGTGCAGTTAATTTAACTACCATAGCTAACTAGTCCATAACTAACTGAGTTAATGACTAGGTACAACCTTGTTGCCCGCACATGCCACTTCAATATTCCCCCTCACGTTGGAGAGTGCAAAATGTTGAGCACTCCTAACTTACCCATAAAATGAAAGTGTTGTTGCCTAGTCAATCCTTTTGTCAACATATCAGCCTCTTGATTATTTGTGCTCACAAACTCTGTCTTGATAATTCCATCTTTGAACTTATGTTGTATAAAGTGATAGTCAATCTCAATGTGCTAAGTGCGCTTATGATAAACTGGATTTGCTACCAGTTAAATGGTTGCTGTGCTATCACTCCAGACTATCATTGGTTGATGTATTTGAACTACTCAACCTCCGTCCCGGAATGAAATGGGAGGAGGCCTTCCAGATGGGCACCGCACCTTTCCGCTTCATATCACATTCAAGCACCTGAAACAATCTACACCCCAAAAAGAGGGGTAGCAAGTGCAGTATCAGTACAATCCATGCGTACTGAGTAAGTATCATAGGTCGACAATGGTTAGAAACACATATCAAGAAAGAATTCACAGATAAACATGATAACAAATCAATTAAGTCATATGTCTATCTATCACGCATCATAACATCTATATCCTTTATATAATTAAATTCACCCCAATAATTACTAGTCAATCTCACAACAATCGCGCAACGCACATATCATTAAATTGTTCATTTTAGTCTAGTAGTCAACTCATCAGTAAGACACCCGTTATCCTACATCACATAGAGACAAAACATATAACTAATCTTACAGACGGTCTATGGGATACTTCAACAAGTCCAACCAATAAATCCGGATCCACGTACACGTCATTGCTTAAGTAAAGCATCTAATCCCAAATGTGCCATAAGTAAAGCATCTAATCCCAAATGTGCCAAGTCTGAATATATCAAGTCCCAATCCAATACAACAACTACAACACCAAACATCTCAAAATCAAATCATAATGCAATTCAATGCAATAGTTGATGAATGCAATGCAATGCAATGGTGTATGAATGCAATGAAATGCCATGCAAATGCTGTGTACACATGTACTCCGGGTGGAAATATCGACGTCTCGGCAGGACAACCCAGTGTGACTCGCGAAGTCTAAGTGCCACCCGTCCTGAATCTTTGCCCAACAGACAGACGGGACCCCACCAGATATTTATCCATGGGGGTTCTCACCGGCACCACTCTGGGGGACCTGCAGAGTCCCTGCACTATCAATGATTCCAGGACTAACATCGGATATCGTCCATGCAATCAACGATTTTGGGATGAACATCAGACATCGGACTCTCACGTCACTCAAGTAAAAGAGTTTTATCAAGTATCAATTTCACTCAATCAACGATTCCGAGATAAACATCTAACATCAGACTCTCACGTCACTCAAGTAAAACTGAGCCCAGCTCATCAAGTGTTTCATCAAATGTCATCAATACCTCAACAGTGTAACACGAAAATGAGAGTGCATGAAATGCATGAATCACATCAATAATCATGCTCAATATCACAAGTACCAACAATCGGGTATGCCAACAATATGTCCGAATC
The DNA here is from genome assembly GCF_029784015.1 of Lycium ferocissimum. Lineage (NCBI taxonomy): Eukaryota > Viridiplantae > Streptophyta > Magnoliopsida > Solanales > Solanaceae > Lycium > Lycium ferocissimum. The sequence continues at coordinate 32,099,242 of NC_081342.1, read as the reverse complement.
ACAAATACCAACAGTGGGTATGTCAATAATATATCCGAATCACAAATACCAATAGTGGGTATGCCAACAATATGTCCAAATCACAAATAGCAATAGTGGGTATGCCAACAATATATCCGAATCAAAAATACCAACTGTGGGTATGCCAACAATATATGCGAATCAAGACGATAACAGAATCCAACATTTATCAACAACTCATAGCATCAAGCCGACATAATAGAACAATCAAATCACAACAAAGCGGGGTGGCTAATTCCCAACACGCAACAGGTTAATCAAATCGATATACATTATTACCACTTTCCTAGATCAGCCTATTAGCTTAGAATAGGTAATCTCACCCGACACTCACAACCATTCATCACAACTCATTCTAGAACTCAGTCACAATCATTGGTGCATTTTATCCTTCCATTTATCAACTAGATTCACTATTGATAGCATAACACAATTAATCACATATTACGGGAATTCTAATCATTAGACACAGAAATAGGTATCACTCGCTACTTCCAAGTCACATAAAATTCACCGATTTTCCAGAAGGCCACATCATACATCCTAAATAATCTACAGGCCACAAGCCTTAACATACAATCACACATTCCATCCTAAATCTCCAATTCCTATACATGCATTCTCCATTCCTTCTAATACCAATATGAGAAACTAGCCAGAGTCTACCAAAAAGGAAAGCCATAACCTACATGACAGCCGAAGAGGTGCCACAAACCCACACGTTGCCTTGTCTTTCGAAGTGTGTCCAAATAATCAAACTCTATCACATATGAATTCTATGTAAGAAATCATGAATAATGATACCCATATTGGCTAATTTCTATTCGGGTCAAATTCCAAGCCTTAGTTTAGGAAAAACGGGTCTCAAGGGCAATACAGAAATTTTATGATCAAAATATCAAATTCAATACCAAAAGGTCAAAAAACATTATTGTAATCATAAGAATACTCAATTAATTCTCAAAATCATCATTTATATGAAAATCCCCAAATTTGGGTCTAAAAACCCTAACTTTGATTCAAGAAATTCAAATCTAGAATAGAAGATTATTGGTTAGCAAGCCTGCATATAACATTATCTAGCATGAACAACAACAATTACTCATAACTTAGGAAGCCAATTCATTTTTAAGACCCTTTTAAGAAAACCCCATGAACCCTCTTTTGATTCTAAGGATTCTATGGTTAGATTAAGGATGAGGAGATGAAGCTAAATGACTATGGAGCCAAGAACCCTACCTTAGTGGAGAAATAGGTAGAAACCCTTCAGTTCGCCTCTCCCTCTGGCCCTTAGAATGAAATAAGAATAATGACTAAGTGTCTAGGGTTTTTACAAATATAAAAGTATTCTGGTACAGCGATACCGCTGCAGCGGCCATCGTGCCGCCCCAGCGGTGCCCAGACCGCTATGGTGGCCTAGCCACACATCTCCCAATGTCACTCTAGCAGCACCCTCACTGCTCCAGCGGTGCCGCTGCGGCGGACACCAGTTAATCAGAAACCAGAAGCTGCTCAACTTTTTCGTATAACCAACCCCGAAACTCGATTATTATTCAAGACCCAAAACATAAAAATAAAATATGAAAATATACCTAAAAACGTGCTAGGAACTCACTCGTGGCCTTAGAATTTCCAACGAAGCCTTCGTTGACCAAGTCATCTCCTGAAGGCCTAAATATTAATTTTCCAACCCAAGTCCCAAAACGCAACTAAGTGCATTAGGAACCAAACCAAACCCACCAATCAATCAAAAATGGTCATCCGAACCTATCAAAATCAACGAATTTTTGAAAAAGGTCGGTTTACCTAAAATTCAACTCCCGATCAAACGATTTTCGCTTAAAGTCACATTCCTAAAGGGTGTTCCAGGACTCAAAATGACGCCTAGGAAGCCATGGAAATTATCTTCTTGGGTCCAAATATTTCTAACGAGACTCAGGAATGGGTCAGCAAGGGTAAAAACAGAAGAATCCCGATAACGACAAAACGGGTCGTTACAACTACCACTGCTGCCATACTTCTATACTCAGCCTCAGTAAAAATCTTCGACACTATCTATTATTTCTTTGACTTCCAAGAAATCAATGAGTCCCCAAATTTTATTACATAACCTGTGATGGATCTTCTTGTAATTGGACACGCTGCCCAATCTGAATCACACTAACAAGTTAGTCCTTGTGTTGTTTGAGCTCTGAATATGAGTCCTTGTTGAGGTGTATTTCTTAGATATTTTAACACTCTAATATCTCCTTATCATTATGAAATCTTAGGCTGTTACATGAATTGGCTTAATTTTTGAACTGCATAACTAACATCTGGTGTTGTAATAGCAACATACAGAAGTTTGCCAACCAATCTTTGATATATTGATATGTCTTCTAAGGGCTCATCACCTTTGATTCCAACTAATATGTCATACTCCACTGTAGTTAGTTTTTGACCAACTTCTAGTGGTGTGGCAACTGGTCTTGTACCAGTTAATCTCAATTTTATATGAGTTCCAAAATATATTTTCTCTGATTGAGAATGATTCCTGACTACGATCTCAGTACCTCTATCTCAAGGAAATATTTTAGCTCCCCCAAGTCCTTGAACTTTAAATTATGATGCATAATCTGCGTAGCTTTTTCATTGAGTTTCTTACAACTCCCAGTTATGAGTTTTTTACAACTCCCAATTATGAGTAAATCATCCACATACATAAACACTATCACAATGCTGACTCCACCTTCCTTGTAAACAAGGAATAGTGATGTGGACTTTGTGTAAAACCTGCAACTAGTAGGGTATCGGTTAGCTTTATATTCTATTGCCAGGATGCCTGCTTCAAACCATTCAAAGATTTGAGCAGCTTGCACACTTTTCTCTCCATTTTTCTCTTAAAACCTTCGGGTAATCCATTTAGAATTCTTCATAGAGATCACCTTGCAAGAAAGCATTGTACACATCCATTTGGTGAAGATTCCACCCAAGCTGCCAATGCTATTACAGATCTCGCAGTGACCATCTTAGCTACGGGAGAACATGTTTCATAGTAATCAAGGCCTTCCTTCTGGCCTATACCCCTTTGCTACTAGCCTTACTTTGAATCTCTCTACATCACCATTAGCTTTGTATTTGATTTGGCACACACATTTTGAACCCATTGCATTCTCTCCAGTTGGAAAATCAACAATTTTATGGTTTACTTATCTTCCAATTCTTTAACCTCTAACTTCATGGCTTCTATCCACTTCTCACCTCTTGATGCTTTTATGAAGTTTCTGGGCTCAATTAATGCAGAGATTTAGCCATATAACTTCTATAACTGCTTGATGTACTTGCATATGACAAGTACTTAGTCATGGGATAAGCGCTAAAACTTTCATAACTTATGTTGGTAATATAATCATTCAACCAACCAGGCCTCTTTACGACCTTAGATGGTTTGCATCAAAAGCAACGGGAACAACAGGAGAAGGAACATCCTACACTGGTTCAACTACCTCTGGATCACGAACAACTTCAGCTAGTTTAAGTCGTCCTTGATCAAGTTGATTTTGAATTACTTCTGGACTAGGAACAACTGCAGCTAACTTAAGCACTTCTTGAGCAACTGGATTTTGAATTGCACCCGGACCAGTAATAACTACATCTTCTACTGTTGTCATAACTTTAGGTATGAGTTCTCCTCTAACTTCTACTATTTGTGACTGAGTAATGTTAATGTTGACTAATGTGCCGTAGAATTACGACATATTTGAGGCCTTTTGTCTATAAGTTTTACTTGTTTTTAAGTGAGTTTGTGTCGTTTTAATGTGTTTTTATTTTGTTTCAGGTATTTGATGGCAAAAAGGCAAAAATAAGGAAATTGCATCAAATCTCCAGAAAAAGAGAAATTATGGACTGTACATATTATGTACAGCCGTATGTCCCAGCAGTAACTAGGGTGCAAGAAACGGAATGTCATGATTTTAGGCTTTTTGAAAAGCAGATTTTATGGACTGTAGAATATTTCTACCGATCATACTTCACACCATACTTTGAAGACCAAATCATAGAATGCAACTGGAGGAATAAAATACGGAGGAAAGGATGGACCGTACTTTAAAAGTACGGACCATACATTTGGGCGTAAAAGAAGACATAGTTTTGAAGACTTGTTACATATCGTAAATATGTTTTACGGTCCGTACTTGGTTCCGCCGGGGGCATTTTTGTCATACTTATTTTCGCATTTTTGGTCCTTTATAAATAGTTTTGTAGGGTTTTATGGGTCAGGCATGTTTAGTGTTTGATTCATTATTCCATAGCTTTGAACACTCCAAGTATTTGAAGCTTTTGAGGAGATTTGACTATCTTTTTCTCTTCTTTATTCATAGAAAGAGTTTAATGACTTCTTTATTGCTTTGTCTTGTAGTAAACATTATGAGTAGCTAAATTTAATACTAAGGTTGTGAACCCAGTGATGGGTGTTTACTATTAAATATATGCATAATGGGTTGTTTGTTTCTATTTATTTCTCATGCTTTAAAGGTGGTTAGTGGTTACAAACATTGACCTACGCCATAAACCATTGATTTACTTGTAAAGGTGAGTTAGGGTTTGGTAGAAATAGATAGCAAGAACTCAAGGTATGAACCCTCATTTACTTGGCATAAATCAATCGTTCTTCATATCAACGCTTTTATATTTGGGAAAATCATAAATGTAACGACCCGTTTGGTCGTTATAGTCTTTTCGGCATTTTCGCCCCTTTGCGAGCTTGGTTAGCTCACTTTTGATCTGAGGGGACTATTTACAGGCTTCCCGAGGTGTCTAGACTTGATTCGGGTGACTTTTTGTGAAATATGAGCTTTAAGCGAAAAAGAATTGACCCAAAGTTGACTGTTGGGTAAACGGACCTTTTTTGGAAATTTGTCGATTCCAAGAGGTACGAATGGTCGTTTAGAACTTATGTGTATATCTGGTTTGGTTCCCAATGCACTCGGATGCATTTTGGGACTTGGGATGGGAAGTTGGTAATGAGGTATCGGGGATTGACTCAGTCAACGAGACCTCTGTTAGAAATTCCGAGGCCACGAGTGCGTTCGTAGCGTATTTTTATGTGGGTCTATCTATGTGGTTTGTGAGCAGATGGCCTCGGTAGTGGTTTGGGATTTCGATTGAGACTTAGAAAATTATTGGGTTTCTGGTAACTGGTGTATGCCATAGTGGCACCAGTGCCATCCCAGCTGCACCGCTGTTGCGGTGGGATGACCGCTTGGCGGCCAAGTCCATTTCTTCCCAAACTGCCCCGACGGTCCTAGAGGACGCTGGGGCGGTGGCGCTGTTGTGGCCCCGATGCCGCCGTGGTGGGATCGGGCTGGTTATTTCGTTTAAATGTGTATTAAAAGCCCTTAGTCTATTCATTTAATATCATTACGAAAATAGAGCTCTTGGGGATTGTTCTTGGAGATTATTGGTGAAGGTTCTTGGTGGTAAGTTCCCCTAACCTTCTTACTATTTCATTGTTCCTAATCATCTTAAGGATTCCTCTCTCCTTGTTCGCCCTTAGTAGTGGAAGATTAAAAGTGGGTTTTGATGGATTTATATCTAGGCTTATTAATGATGAAATTGATGGAGTTTATGCTAGATTTTGATGAATCTAAGGTTTTTAATCATATATCTTCCATTATTAGTGTTGAATTCTTAAATCAAAGAGTTAGGGTTTATATCCAAAATTGGGGGTTTTACTTGAATTTCGAAATTGAGTGGATGTTTGAGTTAAATTAGCAATTGGTTGATGGGTTTTGATCTTCTACTGTTTAATTTGATATTTTACTCCCGAATTTTCCATTTTGACTTTGTGGGCCTCGTTTCCCCAAATTCTAGGGTTGAATTTGACATAAATTTAATGATAGCAATATTAATATCATTCTTCATAATTTCTTGTCTAGATTTTGAATATGCCTAGACTTTTTTGATATAGAGGCTCAGCGGAAGGGCAAGGCTATAGAGTGATTGTTGGTGTTTGTTGTTTGGCCATCCAGGTAGGTTATAACTTATCTTTAGTGAGACTTCGTGTAGCAAAGCATATATTTAGATTCTATTATCGGAGAAAGCATGTAAACCTTCGGGTATGAAGTTGGGCTGGATATTGTCTTAGGTTGGGCCCTGTTGCGTGATTGGGGCTAGCCACCCCATTGTGCTGTGACTTGATTGTTCTGTTGTGTTGGCTTGATGCCATATGTTATTAGTAGATACTGGAATCTGTTGTTCCATCTTTATTGTGATATCGTAGTATCTTACGGGTTGATGTTGGTAAGAGGATAGAATTCTATATGACTTGTGTAGTCTTTCATGATATATTTGCAGTACCCATGTTGCTACTTGTGACATTGATATATTGTTGGCGTACAATGTTGGTACTTGTGACATTGATATGCTTTGGTATACCCATTGTTAGTATTTGTGGTGTTGAGCTGATTCTTGACGTTTACATATGCATTGCACTCATTCTCACTCTTCATGATATACTGTTGATATACAGTTGGTGCTTGATGAAACACCGTGATGAGTTGGGCTCGGTTAGTGATATGAGAGTTTGGTATTCGATGTTACTCCTAGAATCGTGGATTAAGATAGTGCATGGACTCCGCGAGTCACCCAGGGTGGTGTCGGTGAGAACACCTATGGGCAAAGATTCCGGTCTGGTCTGTCTGTTCGGCAAAGATCGGGGAAAAATGGCACTTAGACTTCATGAGTCACCTTGGGTTGTGCTACCGAGATGTCGATATTTTTGCCCAGAGTACATGTGTACACAACATTTGCATGGCATTGTATTTCATTCATACATTATTGCATTGCATTACATCACGACTTATATTGAGATGATTTGGTATTTTTACTTGTGATGTTGGATTCGGATTGGACATAATGAGACTTGGCACATTTGGGATTTGATGCTCTATTTAGCCAATGACGTGTACTTGGTTGATTATGTTTGACTTACACTTGTTGATTTATCTGCCTATCTTCCTTTATTGTCTGAATTATGTTAGCTATACTTAGTCGGCCTATGATACCTACCGATCTTATGCTTTTACCGATTCGCACTTGCTTTGCATTCTTTTATGAATGCAGAGTACCAGGTTAGGTCTTCCTCCTCTCCCGTGGCTAATAGTCGCATTTAGCATTAGCATCGAGTTTCCAGGGTGAGCACGAGTCATTCGCCGCCTTGAAGGCTGCTCGCATTATTATGTCTTACTTTTCTACTCTGACACATAGACAGATTGATGTATTATTATATTCCAGACTTGTATTATTTAATTTAGATGCTCTTGTATGACTTAGACCAGACCCTGGGGGTATTTTCCTTATTCCGCACTATTTCTATTATTTATTATTGTGAGAATTACGTAAATATTTCTATTCCGCTTGCTTGATTTAATTATTTATGTCCTTACTTATAGTTGGGTGAGGGTTCGCTTATCGAGGTGAAAAAGGTAAATGCCCGCACGACTTAGTCAAATTGGTCGTGACAAGTTGGTAACAGAGCCTTGGGTTACCCGATCTATAATATAAGAGTGTGTCCCGTAGAGTCTCGTGGATCGGTACGATGAGCTCTGTACTTTTCTGTGAGAGACTATAGGACATTTAGGAAATCTCACTTTCTTTCATTCTCTCATACTACTTTATTCGGATTGGTATCTGAAAAGATCAAATTTGTATCTGACTCTTATCTCTTTTCTCACAAATGGTGAGCACTCGAGCTACTATGGCCCGAGGTCAGGTGCTAGAGCTTGCAGCTACAGCTGGCGCCTGAGGGCGAGCGACAGTCAGAGGGCGCGGCAGAGCTAGTGGCTGCAGGGCTGCCCCAGCTAAGGGTAAGGCTCCCGCCGTAGGATAGCGGTGCGAGAGATCTCTATCTCCAGAGCCTGAATATCAACAGGATCGATACCTGGCCGTAGAGGATATGGCACCAGCACGGACACAGCCTGAGTTTACTTTTGATCAGGCTATGCATGATACTATGGCCAGGGTTTTACTTCATCTTGATACTCAGCAGGCTGCCGCTAGTGTTACTACTCCTGGCAGATGTTCACAGACCAGAGTTGGGGTGCAGACCCCTGAGCAAGGACCTACTGGGGTAGCATACCCCGCTGCAGCTATAGCTCCCAGTATTGATGCGATACCCATTTCTAGTGATGATCTTAGGCCCATGGAGGGCGCTGTTATGATCGTGTCTGATCCGGATCTTGTTGGGAGGTTCAGAAAGTTAGAGCCCCGAGGTTTTCGGGTACTTCTTCTGAGGACGCGTATGAATTCATTCTTGATATGCATGAGTTGCTACATCGAATGGGTATTGTGGAGACCCATGGGGTTGACTATGTGTCTTACCAGTTTCGCAGCGACGCGAAGACTTGGTGGAGGTATTTTGTGGCTTGCAGACCTGAGGGTTCCCCTCCCTGAATTGGACTCTGTTCTACTGGGCCTTCCTTGAGAAGTTTGTGCCCCTGTCTTTGAGAGAGACGCGTAGGGAGGAGTTTCTACACCTTGAGCAGAAGGGTATGTATTTGGAGACCTATATGACCCACTTTCTATATTTGGCCCGTTATTCTACTCTTTTGATCCCTACTGAGGCTGACAAAATCATGCATTTTGTTGGTGGGCCAGTCGGCACTCTACAGATTCCTTGCCTTCATATGGAGGCTAGAGGGGCTTCCTTCTAATCCATCATCGAGCATGTTCTATGGTTGAGGGTGCTAAGGTCCGTACATTTGGTGGTGGTGATAAGAGATCGCGTCAGACTGGGAGTTATGGTGGTTCTAGTTCGATGGGGGCCGGTTAGTTTTCTAGGCTGCATCAGCTATACTCCTGCTGCCCTGTGCATTCAGCCTTGCAGGCTACTTCCAGTGAGCCACCTAGACAGAGAGCTCCTAAGAGTTCATTTTCCAGGCCAGTAGAAAGGGTTGTTTCATCTGAGTCCTCAACTTCAGTTTATCAGCCTCCGTCCCTTCTAATCTGCTTTTCATGTGGAGAGGTTGGACATATTTCTAGGAGGTGTTCCCGACCCAAATAGGATTATCAGCCATAAAGGACTTTGACAGCGTCTAGTGGTCGAGGTAGTGCTCCTCAGAGGGGCCGCGCTCAGTCAGGCCGCAGTGGTTCTCAGGGTTCTAGATGCGGATCCCAGGCAGCTAGAGGTGGGTCCCAGAACGGAAGAGGGGGATCTCAGAGGCGAATGTGGTAGGCCCCGTTATTACACATTTTTAGATAGGCCCGAGGTAGAGGCCTCAGATGCTGTTACTATAGGTACCATTTCTATCAATCATGGAGCAGCATCTGTGTTATTTGATCCTAAATCCACCTATTCGTATATATCTATATGTCATGCCGTTGGTTGGGATTTGCCTTGTGATAGCATAGATATACATGTTCATGTGTCTACTCTGGTTGGAGATTCTGTTGTTGTGGATCGAGTTTATCGATCTTATTTGGCTACTTTTATGGGGTATGACACTTGGGTAGATTTGATGAGTCTCGATATGGTGGACTTTGATATTATATTAGGGATGTCCTAGCTTTCTCCGTATCATGCAATATTGAACTGTCACGTCAAGACAGTTACCTTATCCATGCCGGGCATTCCCAGGCTTGAGTGGAGGGGTACTCCTAGTCCCGCTTCGAAGAAGATCATTTTCTTCCTTCAGGCGAAGAAGTTAGTCAATAAAGTGTGTTTAGCCTATTTGGCTCATGTACGAGACGCAACTATTGCATCTCCCCCTTTTGATTCTATTCCTATTGTGAGCGAGTTCGCCGAGGTATTCCCTTCGGATATGCCGGGTAAGCCATCCGATCATGATATTGATTTCTGTATTGACTTGGATCCGGACACTCGCCCTATTTTTATTTCGCCATATCAGATGGCACCTACTGAGTTGAGGGAGCTTAAGGAGCAGTTACAGGATTTATTGAGCAAGGAGTTTACTAGACCGAGCGTCTCCCCTTGGGGTGCTCCTGTGTTATTTGTGAAGAAGAAAGATGGGACCATGAGGATATGTATTGATTATCGCCAGCTGAACAAGGTTACCATTCAGAACAAGTGCCCTATGCCTCGTATTGATGATCTATTTGACCAACTTCAGGGTGCTTCGATATTTTTAAAGATTTACTTGCGTTCAGGCTACCACCAGTTGAAGATCAGGGTGGAGGATATTCCGAAGACAGCCTTTCGGACGAGATATGGACACTATGAGTTTCTAGTAATGTCTTTTGGGCTTACCAATGCCCCGACTACATTTATGACTTTGATAAATGGCATCTTTAGGCCATTCCTTAATTCTTTCGTGATTATGTTTATTGATGATATCTTGGTGTATTCCAAGAGTAGAGGGGAGCATGAGAGCCATCTTTGTTCTGTTCTTGGGTTGTTGAAGAAGCATAGCCTGTTTGCTAAATTTTTTAAGTGTGAGTTCTGGTTGGAGTCTATGGCATTCTTGGGCAATGTTGTGTCTAAGGATAGGATTATTGTTGATCCACAGAAGATTGAGGCTGTGAGGGGTTGGGCGAGGCCCACTACTGTTACTGACATTCTTAGTTTTATTGGTTTAGCCAGCTATTACCGTCGCTTCATGAAGGGTTTTGCTGCTATTGCTTCATCTTTGACTAGATTGACTCAGAAGGATGTTCCCTTCTAATGGTTAGATGATTGTGAGGAGAGCTTTCAAAAGCTCAAGCTTCGTTTGACTTCAGCCCCGATTTTAGCATTACCTATCGAGGGTAAGGATTTTACGGTCTTTTGTGATGCCTCTCGTGTGGGTTTGGATGTTGTGTTGATGCAGGAGGGTAGAGTGATAGCTTATGCTTCTCGTCAGTTGAAGATTCATGAGAAGAATTACCCTACCCACGATTTGGAGTTGTTGGCCGTGGTCTTCTCTTTAAAGATTTTGAGGCATTATTTGTACGGTGTCTATTGTGAGGTTTTCACGATCACAGTAATCTTCAACATGTGTTTACCCAGAGAGATCTTAATTCCTGGCAGTGCCGATAGATGGAGCTCCTGAAGGACTATGACATCTCTATTCTTTATCATCCCGGGAAAGCCAACGTTATGGCTGATGCCTTGAGTCGCAAGGCAGTGAGTATGGGGAGTTTAGCTTGTTTGATTGTTTTTGAGTGTTCGTTTGCCATGGAGGTTCAGACTCAGGCTAAGAGTTTCGTTCGCTTTGATATTTCATCCCCAGGCAAAATTTTGGCTTGTGTAGAGGCGAGATCTTCTTTATTGGATCGCAACAGGACTCATCAGTTTGAGGATGCTTAGTTAAACAAGATTCGAGATAGAGTTTTAAGGGGTGAAGCAAAGGAAGCCGCGATTGATTCTGAGGACATTTTGAGGATTAAGGGGCGCGTGTGCGTTCCTCGTGTTGGTGATTTCATTTAGTTGATCTTGTCTGAGGCTTATAGTTCTCGCTATTCCATTCATCTAGGGGCAACTAAGATGTACCGTGACTTGAGGCAGCACTATTGGTGGCATTGAATGAAGAGAGTTATAGCCGATTTCGTGTCTAAGTGTGGAAATTATCAGCAGGTAAAGTATGAGCACCAGTGACCCGGTGATGTGCTTCAGAGGATGCCCATTCCTGAGTGGAAGTGGGAGAGGATTACCATGGACATTTTTGTGGGTCGTTTGAAGACCCTAGGTACATTTGACTCTATTTAGGTGATAGTTGATCGGTTAACTAAGTCCGCTCACTTTGTTCCAGTTTAGGTTTCCTATACTGCAGAGAAGTTAGCCAAGTTATACATTCAGGATATTATGCGATTGCATGGGTTCCTATTTCTGTTATATCTGACCGGGGTACTATCTTCACTTCCTAATTTTGGAGGGTTTTCCATGAGGATTTGGGTACCCGATTGGATCTCAGTACAGCTTTTCATTCCCAGATCGATGGCCAGTCCAAGCAGACCATCCAGGTTCTCGAGGACATGTTGAGAGCGTGTGTTATTGATTTTAGTGGTCATTGGGATCAGCAATTACCATTGGTAGAGTTTGCGTACAATAACAGTTATCATTCGGGTATTGGCATGGCGACTTTTGAGGCTTTATATGGTAGGAGATGTAGATCTCCGGCTAGCTGGTTTGATGGGTTCGAGGCTCGACCTTGGAGTACAGATCTATTGAGAGAGTCCCTTGATTGAGTGAGAGTTATTCAGGCCAAGCTTTTGGCAGGTTAGAGTCGGCAGAAGATGTATGTGGATCGGAAGGTCCGAGATTTAGAGTTTGCTGTTGATGACCAGGTTCTATTGAAGGTTTCACCCATGAAGGGTGTTATGAGGTTTGGGGAGAGGGGCAAGTTGAGCCCCAGGTATATTGGTCCATTTGAGATTGTTGACCGCGTGGGTGATGTAGCTTATGAGTTGGCATTGCCGCCAGGCTTGGCAGGAGTTCATCCTGAGTTTCATGTTTCGATGCTGAAGAAGTACCATGCCGACGATACCTACATTGTTCGCTGGGATTCTATATTACTTGATGAGAATTTGACTTAAGAGGAGGAGCCTATTGCGATCTTAGATATATAGGTTCGAAAGTTGAGGTCAAAACAAATTGCTTTTGTGACGGTGCAATGGAAGCACCGTCCTGTTGAGAAACTACTTGGGAGACTGAGTCCGACATGTGTAGCCTGTATCCCCAGTTGTTCGCTGATTCAGGTATTTCCTCATTTTTTTCCTTTCTTCGCTCGAGGACGAGCGATGGTTTAATTAGTATCTGATGTAATGAGCCGTTTGATCATTATAGTCTTTCTGACATTTTTGCCCCTTTCCGAGCTTGATTAGCTCACTTTTGACCTGAGGGGATCATTGGCACACTTTTTGAGGTGTCTAGACTTGATTCGGGTGACTTTTTGTGAAATATGAGCTTTAAGCAAAAAAGAGTTGACCCAAAGTTGACTTTTGAGTAAACGGACCTTTTTCAGAAATTCGTCGATTTTGAGAGGTCCGGATGGTCGTTTAGAACTCGTGTGTGTATATGGTTCGGTTCCCAATGCACTCAGATTTATTTTGGGACTTGGGATGGGAAGTTGGTAATGAGGTATCGGGGATTGACTCAATCAATGAGACCTCCGTTTGAAATTTTGAGGCCACGAATGTGTTCGCAGCGTAATTTTATGTAGGTATGTGTATGTGGTTTGTGAGCAAATGGCCTCGGGAGTGGCTCGGGATTTCGGTTGAGACTTAGAAAAATTATTGCGTTTCTGGTACCTGGTGTCCGCCATAGTAGCACTAGTGCCGTCCCAGCTGCACCGATGTTGCGGTGGCATAACCGCTGGGGCGGCCAAGTCCATTTCTTCGCAGATCGCCCCGACGATCCTAGAGGACGCTGGGGCGGTGGCGCTGTTGGGGCCCCGATGCCTCCATGGTGGTATTGGGCCTGTTATTTCATTTGTTTATTTAAATTCCCTTAGTCTATTCATTTAATACCATTACGAAAATAGAGCTCTTCGGACTTCTCTTAGAGATTATTGGTGAAGGTTCTTAGTGGAATGTTCTCCTAACCTTCTTACTATTTCAATGTTCCTTATCATCTTAAGGATTCCTCTTTCCTTGTTAGCCCTTAGTAATGGAAGATTAAAAGTGAGTTTTGATGGATTTTATATCTAGGCTTATTAATGATGAAATTGATGAAGTTTATGCTAGATTTTGATGAATCTAAGGTTTTTAATCATATATCTTCCATTATTAGTGTTGAATTCTTAAATCAAAGAATTAGGGTTTATACCCAAAATAGGGGTTTTACTTGAATTTCAAAATTGAGTGGATGTTTGAGTTAAATTAGCAATTGGTTGATGGGTTTTGATCTTCTAGTGTTTAATTTGATATTTTACTCCCGAATTTTCCGTTTTGACTTTGTGGGCCCCGTTTTCCCAAATTATAGGGTAGAATTTGACATAAATTGAATGATAACAATATTAGTATCGTTTTTCATGATTTCTAATCTAGATTTCAAATATGCCTAGACTTCTTTGATATTGAGGCTCAGCGGAAGGGCAAGGCTATAGAGTGATTGTTGGTGTTTGTTGTTCGGCCATCCAGGTAGGTTATGGCTTACCCTTGGTGAGACTTTGTATAGTGAAACATCTATTTAGATTATATTACTGGAGAAAGCATGTAAACCTTCAGGTATAAAGTTGGGTCGGATATTGTCTTAGGTTGGGCCCTGTTGCGTGATTGGGGCTAGCCACCCCGTTGTGTTGTGACTTGATTGTTGTATTGTGTTTGCTTGATGCCACGTGTTGTTAGTAGATACCGAAATCTGTTGTTCCATCTTTATTGTGATATTGTAGTATCTTACGGGTTGATGTTGGTAAGAGGATAGAACTCTATATGACTTGTGTAGTCTTTCATGATATAGTTGGCGCACCCATGTTGGTACTTGTGACACTGATATATTGTTGGCGTACCAATGTTGGTACTTGTGACAGTGATATGTTATTGGCATACCCATTGTTAGTACTTGTGATATTGAGCTGATTCTTGACTTTGACATGCGCATTGCACTCATTCTTACTCTTTATGATATACTGTTAATATACTATTAGTACTTGATGAAACACCGTGATAAGCTGGGCTCAGTTTTTAAATAAGTGTGATGTGAGAGTCCGATATCCAATGTTAGTCCCGAAATCGTGGATTGAGAGAGTACATAGACTCTGCGGGTCCCCCAGGGTTGTGCCGGTGAGAACCCCCGTGGGCAAAGATTCGAGTCTCGTCTGTCTTTTCAACAAAGATCCGGCACAAGTTGCACTTAGACTTCGCGAGTCACCTTGGGTTGTGCTACCGAGATATCGATATTTCCATCTAGAGTACATGTGTACACAACATTTGCATGGCATTGCATTGCATTCATACATTATTGCATTGCATCACTACTTCTATTGAAATGATTTGGTTTTTTTACTTGTGATGTTGGATTCGGATTGAACATATTGAGACTTGGCACATTTGGAATTAGATGCTCTATTTAGGCAATGACGTGTACTTAGTTGATTATGTTTGACATATACTTGTTGATTTATCTCTCCTATCTTGCTTTATTATCTAAATTATGTTAGCTATACTTAGTTGGCCTATGATACCTACCAGTACTGTGGTTTTGTGCTGATTTGCACTTACAGTATTCTTTTATGAATGCAGAGTACCAGGTTGGGTCTTCCTCCGTTCGTGGCTGATAGTCGCCTTCAACATTAGCATGTAGTTTCCAGGGTGAGAATGAGTCGTTCGCCGCCTTGAAGACTCCTCTTGTTATTATTTCATACTTTTCTACTATGAGACATAGACAGATTAATGTATTATTATATTCCAGACTTGTATTATTTCATTCAGATGCTCTTGTATGACTTAGACCAGACCCCAGGGGTACTTTCCCTATTCCGCACTATTTCTATTATATATTATTGTGAGACTCACGTAAATATTTCTATTCCACACTCTATTCCCTGTGGGATTCAACCTCAACCTAGTTGGGTTACTATATTTGGCAACGTCCGTTTTACGCCGTTTGTTAGGTGTAATTTGAGCTTATCAAATTTTCACGCCGTTGCTGGGGAATACGGTTTGAAATTACTAAATAGTGTGTGGTTTACTTCAAGTCTTTTTCTATTCCATCACACTTTTTTTGCTTTTGTTGTGAACCAGATTATTATGGCTGGAAGAGAAGGAGGACGTGGAGAGAACGGTGGTCGGGTTGTAAATGTAGCACCCCCGCTACAAGAAGTTGATGAAGATGAGAATGTGTTTGCTAACTTCATGCAAGAGGTGTAATATGCATCTGCTATTGTTCCACCAAGGGTCGGTGCCGCAAGTTTCAAGATTGATTGTTCTATCTATCAACTGCTCAAGCTTGAAGGGTATTTTTGGAACTCTACCGACAATGACCCACATCAACACTTGAAGAATTTCATAGGTGTGTGCTAGACACATACCCAGAATGCTGTCACTCCAGATGCAATCCGGTTGAGAGTTTTCAAATACTCTTTAGTCGGCAAAGCAAGAGATTGGTTCGAGAAGCTGCCTCATAACTCTATTCACATGTGGGTCGAGCTGGTATATGTATTTCTCTGGAAGTGGTTTCCTCTAAGTAAGAAATTCGTTTTCAAAGATAAAATTTTTGAGTTTAAGAAACTTTCGGGGGAACAACTGTATGAAGCTTGGGAGTGGTTCAAGCAGTACTTAATGCAGTCTCCGAATCATTGCTTTCCAGAGAACATATTAGTGGAGAAGTTCTACATAAGGTTAGATCTGATAATGCAATATGTGGCAAATAATGCCGCAGGTGGGTTTTTCATGGACAAAACGTATGACCGAGTCACTCAATTGCTTAACAGATTGACTACACATTATCAATCACGACTTTAGCAGACGGGGCTCCATTAATCAACAATATTGTGAAGGAAAACCAAGAGAGGGACTGAACTCTGACTCCACATGCAACCAATATTACTTTGCTAACCAAGAGGTTTGATGAGAAGGATACAAAGAAGGTGAATGCAGTTGAGGATTTGCAGACTTTGCCAAAGGCAATGTATAAAGCTCCAGAGGTTCCATATAAAGAGGGACCGCCAATGCAATATGAAGATGCCAACTATGTTAACAACTTTCAAGGGGGTTATCAAAGGCAGAATTATCAAGGGTCTGGATATTAGAATCAGAATTAGTGGAAAACTCAACAACAAGGGCAAGGTAATCAATATGGGCGAAATGATTATGGTTGTTCGAACCAAGGGAACTACAACAACAATAACAACTTTGAGAATAGGAGTTTTAATCGCTATGTTCCGCTAAAGGGCCAATCAAATGATCAAGGGAGTTCTAAATTGGAAAGCATGCTTGAGAAGTTGCTAGACAACCAAGAAAAGTCCGATAAGACCCTCAAGGGGTTGACCGAAGTTGTAGGTTGTCACACTGCTTCCATCCAAAAGCTTGAGTCACAAATGAGAGATCTTTAAGAAAGCCAAATCACCCACAAAGGGGACAACTCCCGAGTGATGCAATACCAAACCCAAATGGTGGTAGTAGTGATTAAATAGCCAAGTGCCATACTATCACTACTTGAAGTGGGAAACTACTTCAAAGTATGGGTGCAAATGCAGTTGAGATGGAGCCTAGAGAAGAAGAAAATGAAGAGGCACAAATTGAGGTGCCAAGTGCTCTTGAGTAAGTGCAAGATGAAACTCATAGTGTGGTGGAAACTAATTGTGTTTTGGAGATTCCAAAGGCTCAAAAGGTGAGCAATAGCAAGGGAAAAGGTAAGGTACTGGGGGCACTTTGGCCCTAAACTCAACTTTTCTAGTCTTTGCCTCCCTTCCCTCAAAGGTTGGTGAAAAATACCGAGGATGCCAAGTTCCAATGATTTTATGATCAACTGAAGCAGCTATCTATGAATATTCCATCCTTTGATGCCTTCCAAGAGATACCGAGTTTTGCTAAATATTTGAAATATTTGTTGATGAAGAAGCGGCCAATCAAAAATGATACTGTGAGTGTCACTCACAGTATTAGATCTTTCATCTCCATAATAAAAGTTCAGAAGAAAGAAGATCCAGGAGCCTTCACTATTCCTTGCACTATTGTTCATCATGATTTTGCACGAGCTCTTTGTGACAATAAGACTAGAATTAACCTAATTCCGCTTACTATCTGCAAGAAATCAGGGTTGGGGATGCCTAGACCAACTAGCATACGGTTGCAGATGGCTGATAGATTAATAAAGAGGTCGGTAGGAGTCGTTGATGATGTTCTTATTGAGTTGGTGATTTTTTTCTCCAATGGATTTTGTGATTCTTGATTATGTAGTGGATAAAGATATTCCAATCATATTATGAAGACCTTTCCTTTCTATAGGAAGGGTTCTCATGAATTCGGAGAAAAATGAAATCAAGTTTCGAGTGAATGATGAAGAGCTAACTTTTCAAGCTAGCAAAGGGTTAAAATTACCAAGTGCTTATGAAAGCATTTTGGTGATTGACAAAATAAATATGGTTGATAAGGCCGTTTAATTTAAGATTCAGGAAGAGTGCCTTGGGGAAGCCTTAGCGGCTATCTTGGTTAATTTCGATACTGATGACATCGAGGGATATGTGGAGACAGTTAATTCACTTAAAGGATTAGGGTATTATTCTTACCAACCGAAGAAATTATCTCTTAATCTAGAGAATGGGGCTACTCCTCCAGCCAAGACATCTATTGTTGAGCCACCGAAGCTTGAGATCAAGCAGCTGCCATCACATCTGAGAAATGAATTTCTCGCTTCAGATAATACACTACATGTTATTATGTCTGCATTGTTGAATGTTGAGCAGGCGAAGGGGTTACTTGAAGTCTTGTGAGAATATAGGCTAGCTATTGGGTGAACTATTGCAGATACTCAGAGGATTCCCTCTGGAATTTGTGAGCATAAAGTTTAACTTGAAGAAGATTGTTCACCAAATGTTGAGCATCAGAGAAGACTGAACCTACCTATGTAAGAGGTGGTCAAGAAGGAGATTATCAAGTGGTTGGACCCCATAGTTTTTTACCCCATTGCAGATAGTAAATAGGTTATCCCGGTATAATGTGTTCCAAAAAAGGGTGGCATCACCGTTGTGCCATATGCGAATAATGAGCTTATTCCAATAAGAAGGGTTAGCGGGTGGAGAGTATCCATGGACTATTAGAAACTCAACACCGTGACGTGCAAAGACCATTTCCCTATGCCTTTTATTAATCAAATGCTTGATCGGCTAGCGGGAAGGTCATGTTATTGTTTCTTAGATGGATATTCTGGCTACAACCTGATCAATATTGCTTTAGAGGATCAAGCAAAGACCAAATCCACTTTTCCTTATGGGACTTTTGCATTTAGTCAAATGCCATGCGGGTTATGCAATTCTCTGGTTACTTTCCAACGGTGTATGATTCCATCTTTTCGGGTATGGTTGAGGATTTCTTAGAGGTCTTCGTGAATGATTTATTTGTGGTTGGTGACTCATTTGATAATTGTCTTGACCATCTGGGTCAAGTGCTAAAGTAGTGTGAAGAGACCAACCTTGTTCTCAATTGGGAAAAATGTTTGTGAAGGAAGGGATTGTCCTTGGTTACAAAATTCCCGAAAAAGGATTTGAGGTCGATCAAGCAAAGATTGATGTTATTGCCAAGCTTCCTCCACCTATCTCTGTCATGGGAGTTCGTAGCTTTCTGGGATACGCCCGATTCTATCGGTATTTCATTAAGGATTTCTCGAAGATCTCCAATCTTATGTGCAAGCTTCTTGAAAAAGCGGCTAGTTCGAATTAGATAAGAAGTGCCTCAAGGCATTTGAAGAATTAAAGGAGCGGCTCACTTCGACTCCCGTCATTGTATCACCTGATTGGTCATTTCCCTTTGAAATTATGCGTGATGCTAGTGGGTTTTCTATTGGAGAGGTGCTTGGTCAAAGGCATAACAAGATCATGCATCCAATCTACTATCCTAACAAAACCCTTAGTGGTGCTCAGATGAACTACACGGTGACTGAGCAAGAATTACTTGCTATTGTTATGCTTTTGAGAAGTTTTAGGCCTATTTGTTGCAGTCCCAAGTAGTGGTGTATACCAACCATGCTGCATTGTGGTACTTCATGGCGAAGAAAGATGCCAGGCAAAGATTGATTCGATGGGTTCTCTTGTTGCAGGATTTCGATTTGAAATCAAAGATCGGAAAGGTTCAGAGAATCAAGTTGTGGATCATCTATCCAAGCTTGAGGGAGACCGCAGACCAGTGGGAGAGCTTGAAATTGATGATACTTTCCCGAATGAGAGGCTCTTAGCCGTGTCTTGTGATGTAGCACCATGGTATACTGACAGAGCAAATTTCATGGTCACCGGTCTTATTCCTGACGAGTTCAAAGCGTATCAAAAGAGGAAGTTCTTGCGCGAGTGTCAATACTGCTATTGGGATGAGCCTTATTTGTTCCGAACATGCGTTGACAACATTATTCAGTGTTGTGTTCCCAAAACTGAAGTTATGGCTATCTTGAAGGCTTGTCACGACTTTCCGGTTAGGGGCCATGATGGCGAAAATCAAACAGCAGCTAAGGTGCTTGAGTGTAGTTACTATTGGCCAACCATTTATCATGATGCAAACATGTTGACCAGATCTTATGACCACTGTCACCGATAAGGGGAAATTGAAAAAAGTCAAGAGATACCTATGAACTTTGTGCAAGAGATGGAACTATTTGATGTATGGGGAATGACTTCATGGATCCCTTTGTGAGTTCTGGTGGAATAAGGTACATCTTGGTAGCCATTGATTATGTCTCAAAATGGGTAAAACCAGTGGCTTTACCCAACAATGAGGTGAAGAGTATCATGGGTTTCCTAAAGAAGAACATTTTCACTCGCGCTTTACCCAACAATGAGGTGAAGAGTATCATGGGTTTCCTAAAGAAGAACATTTTCACTCGCTTTGGCACCCCGAGGATAATTATTAATGATGGTGATTCTCATTTTCTTCAACAAAGCCTTCGCAGGACTGCTAGAGAAATATGGTGTCAAACATAGAGTGGCTAACCCGTACCACCCTCAATCAAGTGGCCAAGTAGAAGTGTCTCATCGGGAGATAAAGAATATTTTTGTTACACCTCGAAAATTTCATGTCGTCATATGGTAGATAGATTAACGCAGGGTAAGAAGTATATGAAGTTTCTACGAGTAAGAAAGGTTACTTAGTAGTTCTAATTAAGATTCCAAAGACGTTTGAAGTAAGAGAAGAAAGTTCGTTGAAGAATGTTAAGTATAAGTCGTGTTTTGAAAGGGGTTGCAAGTACCGAGCTAATGTTGATCAAATGATGTTTTGAGGAAAGGCTATAACGCTCCTTAGATTGTTAATGAAGTGTTAAAAAGGTTCCATAAGGATTGGAGATCAAACGAAACGATGAAAATAATTGCAGAAAAGTGGAGTTATACGACCACTTATGTGGTCCGTATAAGGGTTCTTACTACTCAACAGAAAATATGATTTCTCTGATGGTGAAATACGGTCACTTATACGGATCGTATAATGTTATACTGACCGTACAAGTCCCGCCGGGCTGAATAAGTTTCAAGTACAAAAATGTGATCCCATTTCTAATTTTTCATTTCCTAACTTCTCCACTTCTCTCAAGACCTGTAGAAGGTTCTACATATTTCATCAACATAAATTCAAGGCAAATCAAAGATCAACTTCATCAAACAAGGGAAATCAAGTGCAAGTAAGCTCTTTGGGGTTGCTAGGAGTCAAGAATTTCTTTGGACGAGGAACTAGGGTTTTCTTCAAGTGAAGCATTTCCATCTAAGACCCATTCCTATATAATCAAAGGTGAGTTTTATGGTCATTTCATGTTATTTAGAACATTGAATGGTTAAAGACTTAGATTATGGAAGAAAGTAGAATATGGAACTCAAATGTGAGATAATGATATTCTTGAACAATAGTTTAACATGAACCATGGTTCGTGAGATGTTATGAGTAGAATCTTGTTACAAATGGTATTAAAAATATTGGAGAAGCATTATATAAGGATGAATGTGGTGTTATATTATGGCCATGGTTATGGATGACCTTGGGAGGGCAATTTGAGATTGAATAATGTTCGAACCTCTCGAAGATATTGATTATGATATTATGAATATTGTTATTGATGTTTGGGAGTTGTTATATTATATGGAGAAATTTGAAGAAACAAAGGAGATGTTGTCCAATTTTCGTTAGCTTTAGCTTAAGCTTAAGTACGTTTAAGATTATCTAATACTAGTAGGAATTCTCTTGAAGGTAGAATTGTGAACATTGGAGGAAAGCACTTAAATTGATAAGTTAGAGTGACATCAAGGTATGTGTGGCTATTCCCTTCTTTTTCTAAGGCATGATCCATATGACATGACTTTCTTTTATCTTTCCATGACCTTCTTACACTTCGAAAACTATGAGTCTATGTCTAGAAAGAGTCCCTCATGAGATAAAGATAAGAGATAAGTTACGAATATGATAATGCTGATGATGAGTCTAAGTCTAAAGATTCTAAATCTCATGATATGATATTTCTACGAAGTTAATGATCCTTATATGATTCGTTGATGTTGCGCATTGTTGTTACACTCACCTTATAATGTTAGTTCCTTCAAGGTGAGGCAGGGTGCTCGTGATTATGCCATAATGGAAATCGGGGGTTCACCACCTTACGTCACCCCGATAGAGTTATAGTTTGTCTTTGAGTTCTTATGCATGCTTTATGAGATGTACATGATGATGGGATTACATCGTGCGTATATGGCCGGGCAGACACACCGGCCCAAGGCGGGCGCATATACACCATGTCTAAAAGGGCGGCGACACGACGGCGGGCGGGCGGCATGAGATGTTTACCCCGGACGCGCGAGGCCTGGACGCGGGCTAATGATGATCACACTGTACCTATATGGTCGGGCAGTTTATATATGCATACTTGATATGATGATGTTTATGATGTAAGTTAGCATGTATTGTTCCGTTTTAAGTGATCTTCAGTACAGGTTGTTTCCTTACTTGATGTTCCCTTATTTCTTCGATATGTTATTGTTGTTCATGCGTTACATACTCAGTACAATATTCATACTGACGTCTTTTCTTTTTTGACGCTGTGTTTATGGCCACAGGTAGACAGGGATGTGGCCCAAATCCATAGGAGCTTATCAGCAGATTTACAGGAGCACTCCATTATTTCGGAGGTGCCATTTTGATATATTATTTTGTGTATATATTTGGGCACGACGGGGTCCTATCCCGTCTTTATGTCTAGTTGTTACACCTCGGAAATTTCCCCTTAACGTATAGTGAATGGACTAATGAAGGGCATGATGGACACGAGGTTTGGATAAGTAAGAAATAGTAATTGATAGCCCTAATTAAGATTTCCAAAGACATTCGAATTGAAGAAAGAAAGTTGTTAAGGAAAGCGAGTTATAAGTTAGTGTGTCGGGAAGAATCATGAGTGTTGAGTTAATGGTGCCTTAAGGATGTTGTGGAGAAGAGTTATAACATCCCCGAGATTAAT
Source organism: Lycium ferocissimum (assembly GCF_029784015.1). Lineage (NCBI taxonomy): Eukaryota > Viridiplantae > Streptophyta > Magnoliopsida > Solanales > Solanaceae > Lycium > Lycium ferocissimum. The sequence goes on along the minus strand of NC_081342.1, from coordinate 32,076,171 downwards.
AATGAAGTGATAAACAAGTGCTAAGAAGGTTCCATAAGGATTTGGAGATCAAACGAGACGACAGGAACCAATCCAGTGGAACTGTGAGTTCCACGGCCATGTTCCACGGACAGCATCATGATCCAAGGACCGTGGATGTGTCCGTGGAACAGCCAGCAGAGAAGGTGGCTGGCTGGTCGTGAACCACGACCAGTTCTACGGTCCGTGGAAGTCCCGCCGACTGAAATTGTTCCAAGTCTTTAAATGCAATCCCACTTCATTTATTTCATTTCCACTCACGTCTTGAACTCCTCAAGACCTCTAGAACCTTCCATATTTATCATCCATAAGAAAAAATAGGGAATCAAGGATCAACAACAAGAAATTAAGTGAATCAAAGGAAGGAAACCCCATTAAAGTCATCCAAATCAAGAAAATCCAAGAAAGAGGAAAATAGGGTTTTGGTGGAGAAGGTGAATTGTCATCCAAGGCTTATTCCTCAATCATTTAAGGTAATTTTTATGATCTTTCTATGTTGTTTGAAGTATTATTAAGTTGAAGCACATGGATTATAAAAGAGTATGGAAAATGGGTTGCAAATGGGTGAATAATATCACTGTGGAATACTAGTTGGGGTGAATCATGAAAATGGTTACGTTGAGATTATAAATGCGTTATAAATGACATTTAGAACATGAAATGAACATTATATGTGAAAGTACACAATAATAGACTTTGGTCATGACTTTGGAGAATTGGAGTAGAATTGTGAATAATGTAAGTGAATGACGATTGTTGCTAGCGATATTGTGATTGTCATTGTGAATGTTGAGAGTTGATATAGAATATGGCGGAAAGTAGTATAAACAAAGGAAACGCTGCCCAATTTTCTTTAGCCTTAAGAAGTGCGTTCTTGTAATTACGTAGCTAATGACAATACGAACTCTCTTGAAGGTAAAGGCATAGCTTAAAGGAGAGGAGCAAGCGATAGAATAGTTAAGCGACAAAGGTATGTGAGGCTTAACCTTTCTTTCTAAGGCATGAATCTTATGCATGATTTTCCTTCCTCTTCATGAATTTCCTACATTCCAAAAGACTAAAGGCCCGTGTTCATGAATGGTCATATGAGATAAGAAATGCGCTACGAACACGAAGATGATAACGCTAAGCTTAAGCCTAAAGATTCTAGAGATTACGATATGATGTACCTATGAAGCTAATGATGTCGATTATGATCCGTTAATGTCTTTCTCACGTACACTCACCTTAAGAGGTAGTCCCTCCAGGGTGAGACATAATGACTACGATTATTCCATAACGTAGTCGGGAATCCACGACCTTACGTCACCCCGACACAACTATATTTGCTTTCAAGTTCTAAGGTATGAACTGATGATATATGTATAATGATATTGAATTATGATAGATGCCATGACATGTTCATAAAACGGATGATAGTGATGAATCTATGATGATGTATGATGACAAAGGCATGATATGTATAGTAATGTGATTCCACCGCGCCTAATTGGCCGGGCATGTCACCGCTAAGGCGGGCTGCATACGATTTCACCGAGCCTAGATGGCTGGGCATGTCACCACTAAGGCGGGCTGCTACGTTACACCGTGCCTAGAGGGCCGGGCATGACACCACTAGTGGGCGGCATATGATGGTTACCCGGACGTGGGTTTACGACATTATGGCATATGATTGATATGATGATGCATGTATGGTATGACGATGTATATGTGACATAGTAGAGTACACACTATGATAATGTACATGATATGCTTAGGTATGATGAATGTATATGAAATGTACCTATACTTCCAAAAGTACACAGGTTGTATCCTCATCTCCTGGCTTATGATCTCCTTGTTATGTTTACTTCATTCTTGCCTTACATACTCAGTACAATATTCGTGCTGACGTCCGTTTTCTTTGAACGCTGTGTTCATGCCCAAGGGTAGGCAGGGAGACGGTATGGATCCGTAGGAGCTACCAGCTGATTGAGAGCACTCCATTTCTTCCGGAGGTGCCACTGATTATTCTTTTGGTACATATATTTATGTATTCATGATTTGGGCACGACGGGGTCCTGTCCTGTCCATATGTCTAGTACTGCGATAGAGCTCGTAGATACGCATGTGTGGGTATTATGGTCCCGTAGTCCTCATGTATATGTATATGTATATATATATATATATATATATATATATATATATATATATATATATATATATATATATATATATATATATGCATATATTATTCTGATGGCCCAAGGGCTTATGTTTATAAAAGTAAATATGCTTCAAATGGTGATAGATTTCTATGATTATGAGTATATGTTATGAATGAGAGCAGATAAGTAGTAATATGAGTGGTGTTCGGTGGTTAGCCTCGGATACCCGTCATGGCCCATAGCCCGAGTCGTGACACTAGTGCTCTAGTAGAGGCTCGTAGATACATACGTGTGTGTAGTTGATGTCCCATGATAATCACATTATATATTTGTATATTATTTTGATAGTTCGAGGGGCATATGCACATGAATGTAGATATGTTTTTGAGGTGATAATGGTTTTCTTATGGCTAGTTGTGTTGAGAATAATAAATGCATTCAAGATGAGTATAATGATTAGCATAATGAGTGGTGCTCGGTAGTCAGCTCCGGGTAACCGTCATGGCCCCATAGTCAGGTCATGACAAAGTGGTATCAGAGCAGTTCCGCCCTAGGGTGTGTCTACGAACCGTGTCCAGCAGAGTCTCGTTTATGGGTGTGAAGCGCTCCACTCTTATAAATAAGAGGTTGTGGGGCATTGAGGAAAACTGACCATTCTTCTCCTTCTTAGATCGTGCCACAGAGCCATGTTATAAGATTTTCTCCTCCTTAATTGTGCGTTATGATTTCAGCGATGCTGGTAAAGAGAAAAGCCACAGCCGCCCAGAAGGGCAAGGCTACTACAGCACGGCAAGAGGAAAGGGAGCCATCAATGAATATAGAAGAGGGTGAATCTCATAATAAGGCTCCACCTAATACCTCTCACACTCCGCCTATTTTAGAAGAGCAAGAGGGGGCTTCAGCTCCGGCTCCCATGCCTCCAGTTCCTCCACCGGCTTCTTCGGTTCAATAAATTACTGAAGCTATTCAACTATTGATACAACTAGTTGCCGCTCAGTCACAACAGCAGAGTACGGGTCCAAGTGACAAGGCGACTAGTGCTAGAGCCCGTGATTTCATGAGTTTAAATCCTCCGAATTTTCGGTCAAGGCCAGGATAAAGACCGCGCGGTTTATTGATAAGATGCCGCGGACGTTGAGAATTATCCATGCCTCCGATACTGAAGTTGTGGTGTTGGCATCTTATAGACTCCGGGATGTGGCGGTTCTTTGGTATAATAACTTGATATCTTTGAGAAAGGAAAATGCATCTCCCCCTGTTTGGCAGGAAATTGTAGATGCTTTCCTTCATCACTAGTTGCCACACAGGTTCAAAGGGCCCGAGCTGACAGGTTTTTGAATCTAAAGCAAGGGAATATGAGTGCTCCAGAGTATAGCCTTCACTTTAGTTCATTGGCTAGATTTTCTCCGACTATGGTGGCTGACATGGGAGATAGAGTACACAGATTTGTGAGTGGCTTAGGGCCACGTTTGTTCAAAGATTGCCTGACAGCTTTGCTACAAGAGGGGATGGATATTTTACATATTCAGTCCCATGCCCAGAACTTAGAGGAGCAGCAACATCCACAAAGGGGTGAGCGCGATATCGATTGAGGGCAGAGCAAGAGGGTCAGATCTATGGGTGCCGGTAGCAACTATGGAGGGGGATCTAGGCAGTCATATTCTAGATATTCAGGCCAGTCGGCGACTAGTGCACTTTCTCGGTTTGCGGGTAGGAGGTTTGACCTCCCCATTCATTCAGGACACGGTCAGAGTTCGAGAGTTCAGGTTCCCAGTTTGGAGGCGACCCTAGCCAGCGGAGACTACCGGTGTCGCGATGTAGCCAGTGTGGGAGATTGCATTCCGATCAGTGTCATCGGGGTTCAGATGCTTGCTATTCCTGTGGTCAGGTTGGGCACATGATGCGAGATTGCCCATCGATGAGTGGTAGGGTGGGGTTCGGCCCACGGGATCGCGGGCGGTTCTTCTGGCGTCGGTGCGCCGAATAAGGCGGCTCCACTGGGTCCGGCGGTTTGTAGTAGGGGCGAGAGGGGAGCATCTGGTTCATGTGGCACCCGGCCCGTATTTATGCTTTAGCCAGCGCCGGGGATGCTTGGGTCCTCCCCGGATGTGGTTACAGGTATACTATCCATATTTTTCTCATGACGTTTATGCATTGATAGATTCGGGTTCTACGTTGTCTTATATTACTCCATATATTGCTGGCCGTATTGGGGTGAAACACAGCCAATTAAACCCTTAGGTATCTACTCCGGTTGGTGATCCAATAATAGCGAGGCAAGTGTATAAAAACTGTGTGATTGTGGTATGTGATCGTCAAACTAAAGTCGATTTGATTGAACTGGAAATGTTAGAGTTTGATGTGATTATGGGCATGGATTAGTTGGCTTCCTGTTATGCTAATGTTGATTGCAGAGTGAAAATAGTCCGATTCCAATTCCCGGGAGAACTCGTGCTTGAACGGAAAGGTAATACAGCGTCTCTCAGAGATAGGTTTATTTCCTACCTTAAGTCAAGGAAGCTGATAGCTAAAAGCTATATTTATCACCTAGTCCGCGTTCATGACACCGAAGCAGAGCCATTGACTTTTCAATCCGTCTAGGTAGTGAATGAATTTCTGGATGTATTTCTAGACGAACTTCCAAGCCTTCCTCCGGAAAGAGAAATTGACTTTGCTATTAATGTGTTACCGGACACCAAGCCTATATCTATTCCTCCCTATAGAATGGCTCCTGCAAAATTGAAGGAGCTAAAGGCTCAATTGAAATATTTGCTTGAGAAGGGATTCATTAGACCCAATTCATCGCCATAGGGAGTACCTGTTTTATTTGTAAGAAAGAAAGATGGTTCTGTGCGAATGTGCATTGACTATAGGCAGCTGAACAATGTAACGATTAATAATAAATATCCCCTCCCAAGAATCTATGGATTTGTTTGATCAATTACAGGGTTTTAAGTGGTTTTCCAAAATTGATCTGAGGTTAGGGTATCATCAAGTGAGAGTTAGAGAAGAAGATATTCCCAAAACAGCTTTCAGAACGGGATATGGCCATTACGAATTTCGGGTGATGTCATTTAGGTTAACTAACGCTTCGGCGGTGTTTATGAATTTGATGAATAATGTATTCAGGCCTCTCTTAGATCTGTTTGTAATCGTGTTCATTAATGATATTCTGGTATACTCTCGGACAGAAGCAGAGCATGCAGACCATTTACGCATTGTCCTTGGAATTCTTTGGGCTCGAGAGTTGTATGCAAAATTCTCAAAATGCGAGTTTTGGCTGAATTCTGTGACTTTTCTAGGCCATATCATTTCAGCTGACGGCATCCGAGTTGATACTCAGAGAATTGAGGCTATGAAGACTTGCCAAGGCCTACAACACCTACAGAAGTCCGTAGTTTTCTGGGTTTGGCAAGCTACTATAGAAGATTTGTGGAAGGGTTTTCCTCTATTTCAGCACCGTTGACGAAGCTAACTCAGAAGTCAGCAAAATTTCAATGGACTGATGCTTGTGAACGCAGTTTCTAGGAATTGAAGGACAAATTAACTTCAGCCCGGTCCGATACTCCCCGAAGGGCCAGAGATGGTTATGTTGTGTGTGATGCCTCGGTGTTGGGTTAGGTTGTGTGTCGATGCAACACGGTAAAGTCATTGCCTATGCTTCAAGGCAGCTGTGGAAACATGAAAGGAACTATCCCACCCATGATATTGAATTGGCCACGATTATTCAAGCGTTAAAAATATGGAGACATTATTTGTATGGCGTTCATGTTGATATTTATACAGACCACAAGAGTCTCCAATATATTTTCAAGCAAAAAGAGTTAAATCTATGGCAGAGGCGATGGTTAGAACTGCTGTAGGATTATGATGTGAGTATTTTATATAATCCTGGGAAGGTGAATATAGTAGCTGATGCACTTAGCCGCAAATCAATGGGTAGTTTATGTGGTGTCCCTCCGGAGAAGAAAGAATTAATTCATGAGCTCCACTAGCTAGCCAACCTTAGAGTTCGTTTAATTGATTCAGGCAATACAGGAATTGGTATTAAAAACCCAACTGTTTCATCCTTATATATGGAGGTGAGAGAGTGCCAATATAAAGATCCCCAATTGAGCCACTATAGAGATACCTTTCAGGAGAAAGAGATGTCGCCATTTGAAGTTTCTATAGATGGGGTTCTTAGGTACCGACACAGGCTATGTGTTCTAAATGTTGCTGAACTACGTCGTCTGATTCTAGAAGAAGCTCATTACTCTCGATATTCTGTTTATCCAGGAGCAACAGAGATGTACCATGATATCAAGCTAATGTATTGGTGGGATGGAATGAAGAAAGACATAGCAGAATTTGTAGCTCAATGTCCAAATTGCCAACAAGTGAAAATCGAGCATCAAAAGCCAGGAGGATTGTTACAAGCCATGGAAATCCCAACTTGAAAATGGAAAGTGATTAACATGGATTTTATTGTAGGGTTACCTCGTTCCCGGAGCAAGTATGACTCCATATGGGTGATCGTGGACAGACTCACGAAATCAACTCATTTTCTTCCAGTCAGAACCACATATTCAGCAACAGATTATGTAAAGGTTATATCTTAAGGAGATTGTGCGACTTCATGGTGTCCCGATATCTATTATTACAGATAGAGGAGCACAATTTACAGCTAAATTCTGGAAGTCCTTCCAAGAAGGTTTGGGTACTCAGGTATGGCTTAGTATAACGTTTCACCCACAGACTGATGGGCAAGCCGAACGCACTATTCAGACCTTGGAAGATATGTTACGGGCATGTGTGCTAGATTTCGACGGTAGTTGGGATGACTACTTACCTCTTGTTCAGTTTGCTTACAATAACAGTTATCATTCCAGTATTCAGATGGCCCCGTATGAAGCTTTATATGGAAGAAAGTGTAGATCCCCAATTGGGTTGTTTAAAGTAGGAAAGGTACAACTAATAGGTCCGGAGTTGATTTAGCAAGCAGTGGAAAAGATCAAGGTTATCCGAGACCAATTACTAATAGCCCAGAGTTGCCAGAAATCTTATGCAGACAACCGTCGGTGGGAAACTAGAATTCCAAGTTGATGATTGGGTATTCCTAAAAGTATCACCGATTAATGGCGTGATGAGATTTGGCATGAAGGGAAAATTGATTCCTCGATACCTTGGGCCCTATAAGATTGTTTGTAAAATATGACAAGTAGCTTATGAACTAGACTTACCTCCAGAACTTGAATCGGTCCATCCAGTTTTCCATGTATCAATGCTCTGTAAGTGTGTCGAGATCCTACTAGGATCGTGCCGGTAGATGATGTTCAAGTTACGAAAATATTGGCTTATGAAGAGGTGCCTATAGCTATACTAGATAGGCAAGTACGAAGACTTAGAAACAAAGAAGTAGCTCCAGTCAAGGTCTTATGGAGAAACAATAATTGATAGGAAATGACTTGGGAGGCAGAAGAAAGCATGAAGTCTAAGTACCCACACTTGTTCTCACCCCCGAAAGAGATACAGGATAAGACATCAATATTATGAGGTATGTATGCTTTTTTTCATGTTTTTGGGTCATGTGTGGCCGTGTTTTCTTGCCATTGTATTGTAGCCCTGTGAGGCATTGCTATTGTGGGCTGTTGTGACAGGAAGGCGATTATGCCATATTACAGGGGAAACTCTAGCGGAATTTTTGCAGAATTCCTGAGAACTTAACATTCGAGGACGAATATTTTTAAAGGGGAGAAGAGTGTTACACCTCAAAAATTTCACGTTGTCGTATGGTAGATAGATTAATGCTGGGTAAGAAGTATATAATGTTTCTAAGAGTAAGAAAGGTTACTTAACAGTTCTAATTAACATCCCAAAGACGTTTGAAGCAAGAGAAGAAAGTTCGTTGAAGAATGTTAAGTATAAGTCGTGTTTTGAAAGGGGTTGCAAGTACCGAGCTAATGTTGATCAAATGATGTTTTGAGGAAAGGTTATAACGCTCCTTAGATTGTTAATGAAGTGCTAAACAAGTGTTAAGAAGGTTCCATAAGGATTGGAGATCAAACGAAACGACGAAAATAATTCCAGAAAAGTGGAGTTATACGACCACTTATACGGTCCGTATAACTTTATACGATTGGTATAATGGTCCGTACAACCCAACAGAAAAGATTATTTCTCTGATGGTGAAATAAGGTCACTTATACGGACCGTATAATGTTATACTGACCGTACAAATCCCGCCGGGCTGAATAAGTTTCAAGTACAAAAATGTGATCCCACTTCTAATATTTCATTTCCCAACTTCTCCACTTCTCTCAAGACCTGTAGAAGGTTCTACATATTTCATCAGCATAAATTCAAGGCAAATCAAAGATCAACTTCATCAAACAAGGGAAATCAAGTGCAAGTAAGCTCTTTGGGGTTGCTAGGAGTCAAGAATTTCTTTGGACGAGGAACTAGGGTTTTCTTCAAGTGAAGCATTTCCATCTAAGACCCATTCCTATATAATCAAAGGTGAGTTTTATGATCATTTCATGTTATTTAGAACATTGAATGGTTAAAGACTTAGATTATGGAAGAAAGTAGAATATGGAACTCAAATGTGAGATAATGATATTCTTGAACAATAGTTTAACATGAACCATGGTTCGTGAGATGTTATGAGTAGAATCTTGTTACAAATGGTATTAAAAATATTGGAGAAGCATTATATAAGGATGAATGTGGTGTTATATTATGGCCATGGTTATGGATGACCTTGGGAGGGCAATTTGAGATTGAATAATGTCGAACCTCTCGAAGATATTGATTATGATATTATGAATATTGTTATTGATGTTTGGGAGTTGTTATATTATATGGAGAAATTTGAAGAAACAAAGGAGATGTTGTCCAATTTTCGTTAGCTTTAGCTTAAGCTTAAGTACGTTTCCGATTATCTAATACTAGTAGGAATTCTCTTGAAGGTAGAATTGTGAACATTGGAGGAAAGCACTTAAATTGATAAGTTAGAGCGACATCAAGGTATGTGTGGCTAGTCCCTTCTTTTTCTAAGGCATGATCCATATGACATGACTTTCTTTTATCTTTCCATGACCTTCTTACACTTCGAAAACTATGAGTCTATGTCTAGAAAGAGTCCCTCATGAGATAAAGATAAGAGATAAGTTACGAATATGATAATGATGATGATGAGTCTAAGTCTAAAGATTCTAAAGCTCATGATATGATATTTCTATGAAGTTAATGATCCTTATATGATTCTTTGATGTTGCTCGTTGTTGTTACACTCACCTTATAATGTTAGTTCCTTTAAGGTGAGGCAGGGTGCTTATGAGTATGCCATAATGGAAATCGGGGGTTCACGACCTTACATCACCCCGATAGAGTTATAGTTTGTCTTTGAGTTCTTATGCATGCTTTATGAGATGTACATGATAATGAGATTACACTGTGCCTATATGGCCGGGCAGAGACTGCTAAGACAAGCGACATATACACCATGTCTAAAGGGCATGGGTAGACACGACTAGTGGGCAGCATGAGATGTTTACCCCGGACGCGGGAGGCCTAGGCGCGGGCTAATGATGATCACACCGTACCTATATGGTCGGGCAGTTTATATATGCATACTTGATATGATGATGTTTATGATGTAAGTTAGCATGCATTGTTTCATTTTAAGTGATCTTCAGTACAGGTTGTTTCCTTACTTGATGTTCTCTTATTTCTTCAATATCTTATTGTTGTTCATGCCTTACATACTCAGTACAATATTCGTACTGACGTCCTTTCTTTTTGGACGTTGTGTTCGTGGCCACAGGTAGACAGGGATGTGGCCCAGATTCATAGGAGTTTATCAGCAGATTTACAGGAGCACTCCATTATTCTGGAGGTGTCATTTTGATATATTATTTTGTGTATATATTTGGGCACAACGGGGTCCTGTCCTGTCTTTATGTCTAGTACCCTAGTAGAGGCTCGTAGATATGTACGTGTGGGTAGTTGATGTCCCATGATGATCACATTGTATATTTGTATATTATTTTGATAGTTCAAGGGACATATGCACATGAATGTAGATATATTTTGGAGGTGATAATGGTTTCCTTATGGCTAGTTGTGTTGAGAATAATACATGCATTCAAGATGAGCATAATGAGTGGTGCGCGGTAGTCAGCTATGGGTACCCGTCATGGCCCCCTAGTCGGGTGGTGATAATTTTAGCCAAGACGGTTAATGCAAATCGGATTGATTCGTTCCGGAAGCTAGATGATACTCTTTGGGCGTACATAACGGCATTCAAAACTCCCACTGGAACTTCACCTTACCGGCGGGTTTTTGGTAAGGTGTGTCATTTTCCAGTTGAACTTGAACACAAGGCCAAGTGGGCATTAAAAGCTAAATCTGGATTGGGATGAAGCAACAAAGCTTTAGTTGTTTCAACTTAATGAAATAGATGAATTCTGGTACCAAGCATATGAGAGTGCAACCTTGCACAAGGAGAGGATGAAGCATTATCATGATAAAAAGATCCTAAAGTGGGAGTTCCAACCCAATGATGAGGTCCTGCTATTCAATTCAAGATTAAACCTCTTCCTGCGTAAATTGAAATCCGAATGGTCCGGGCCTTTCAAGGTGGTAAGTCTTTCACTCCATGGCATAATTGAATTGGAGTATGGAAGTGGTACTCAAAACTTTAAAGTCAACGGCCAAAGGGTGAAGCATTATCATGGTTGCATCAATAGTGGCCGAACTGTTGATAGGCACCATTTGAATTATGGATCCTGGCCTGACCCCATGTGAAGTGATAACACCGTCGTGCCACGACGTTAAACCAAGGGTTGGTTGGGAGGCAACCCAAGTTTATTTTCACGTTGTGTGATTTTTTAATTGTTTTTGTTTGTGTTTGTGTTGTTTGATGTTAGTTTGTGTGTTAGGAATCCAATGTTCCAAGGAAGGGTGGTGATAAGAACAAAATTGTGCAAACTGCAAGGATTCAATAGTACAAGTACGGATCGTCAAATCCACCGTACAAAATTAGTACGGTCCGTAACTTGCATCATATCAAGAGGAAAGAAAATTTTCCTCACTGGAAATTGACATCAAGTTATGCCAGGGGAAATACAGACTATACATAATTTTTACAGTCCGTCACTCTTACCGTAACAAGGAGGAAGGAAAAGTTTCTCATTGGTTTTGGCCATCCAGTTATGCCAAGTATATACGGACTATATAAATTTATACTGTTTATACTTTTGCAGTACTGGCATGTCATTAATGACACGAGGTAAGTTTAAATAATACAGACTGATATGCTCAAATTACACCTACTAAATGATGTAAAGCGGACGATGTCAAATATAGTAACCCAATAAGGTTGGGAACGAATCCCACAGGGAATAGGGTATGAAAAGGTTACTAAAGTAGTTGAATACTTTCTCGCTGTCTTAATTTCGTATTCCGTGAAGTTGTAAAAAATTGTTTGTTTATTAGCTAAATTTCTTTTGATTGTAATAAATATGATTAAAGAAACGAAGGTTGTGTCCCCCTTTAGATGAATTGTATGCTATGGGTATTAATATTGATATGCTTCTAATGGATTGTTGTACGAATGCACTTAACCTATAATTGAATCCCTAATATTTTTCAATAGTTAAGAACTATTTCTCTTTATGATTTTCCCAAATATAAAAGCGTATATATGAAAAACGGTTAATGTTGTGCCAAGTAAATTCCTCTTATCCCTAAGTGAATCTATTAAATGAGAGTTAACGCCCCGAGTTCTTGTTACTTGTTCTTACCAAATCCTAACCTATTTTCCCAAATAAAGCAAGGCTTAAGGTTTAGGTTAGCAACCATCAACTACCAATGAACAATGAAGAATAATGAAACCCTAAAAATTCATTATGAATATATCAATCTCAATTCCAAATCACATAACACCCATTATTGGGTTCCCAACTTTAGTAATGAATTTAGCTACTCATATTGAAGAACAAAGAGTATAATAATAGAATTCATAATGCTTACGATTGATTAGAAATAGAATAAAGTAATTGCAATTGTCTTGTTCTCCAAAAATCTCAAAAAAAAAAAATAGAGTATTGAATGCTAAGAGAATAGTACTGAAATCTGACCAAGAATGGCCTACAAAAACCCTACATCATGTATTTACAATGTTCCAAGTTGTGGAAAAGAAGTTGATAAAATTGCCCCTGTCGGATCATTATACAGACCGTAAATATTATACGGTCTGTAAAACTCTCATTGTTGTCCATAAAATTGCAGTCTGCTAACAAGATATACCTTTCATATTGACGGACCGTAAATGTTTCACGGTCCGTAGATTTGGACCGTGAATTCAATCTTCAAACTTGGACTTGCTATTGTTGATCTACGGTGGGATTTGCGGACCGTAAATATTCTACGGTCCGTACTTTTCTGCCGTGAATTCCTTCTTCAATGCAGCAGTTTCTGTAACTGATGTACGGTGACATTGACGGGCCGTAAATAATGAACGGACCGTCTTTTTACTCCGTGAATTTCCAGCTTTAGTCACTTCTACTTTTTGCACATCTTTTAACACTCTTTTTACTAAATTTCCCGACTTCTGCCATAAACACACTAAATACCTGCAACATGACAAAAACACATCCAAAGACTCAAACTTTCTTGAAAAAAAAAAAGAAAAACTCGCCATCAAAAAGCATCAAATGTGCCGAAATTTCGTGGCACATCAACTCCCCCAATTTAATGTCTTTGCTTGTCCTTAAGCAAAGTAACACAATACAAACAACTCAACTAAAACTTAGATACAACAGAGTAACAATGTGTACTATGATTTTGACTCCGAACTACAGGCATGCATGTTTCTCACGGTTAACCACCTCATTTTCATGATCAAAGAAACGATACATAACTCATGACTACTAAGAATCACGGTGAAACTTCAATATATGACATCACATTATCAAAAATATCAATGAACACACACAAACGCAGCCTTGGATGGTCGTTTCACATTTCAAAATTTCAACCCTTATGCCCTCACACAGACCAACGAATGTTCCACACACATATGTACAAGAATAAACGGGACAAAGACAAAGAAGAAGGGAAACACTCACACTCACCAAGAAGTTCATGTACTACAAATGCAAATGCCATATGCTTGCCCTCATTTTCGATGCCTTCAACTTCGGAGGATTAGGTTGTGATCACACTAGGACTTTTTCTCGGCTTGTAATGTCAGCTTAGGGACAGGTAGGATAGATATTTGGATATTAGTGACTCACCCTCCTTAGACATACATTCTTATTTCCGTTATTTGCCTTTCGTTCTCACTCTTTTTACCTCTTCTACTTCGATGTGGTTTAACAAACTATTATGTACTAACTTATCTTTTTGTGCAACGATTTTTTTCTTTTTTTTTCTTTTTAGTATTTACATCAACTATACAACAACCACATCGAATCCTCTACTAGGTAACTTACACCAATCCAACTTAGGCTTTAGGCCTCTTCTTTCACATATGTGTCACCCCCAACTTAGGCTTTTAGCCCATTTTCTCTTATAGTGTCAAGGAAGGAACGGGTGCAAAAATGGAATTACATCAATCAAGGGTATGGGTTGGTTAACAGCTAATCAAGGAAAAGGTCAAAGGCTCAAAGGGATGACTAGGGATTATATACATAAACGGGTAAGGCTTGTACGACAAAGTGACTTCAAATTTACACAAAGAAAGCCTAAAATCATCTCAACATCCAAACTAGCCTTAGAATTCAAGCATGACAAACCGAGCAAGTTCTAGATTGCAAATGCAGAGCATGAACACAAACTAATAACTCACACACACAATGGCATAAGAATCTCTTTTGCTAATGCAAATACAGACTCCTAGTGATCATTCATCATCCACGATACCCTAATAACCATGATTTCATAAAAAGAGTCATTCACGTCAATCAGTAGCAGTTCCTAAGTACGCCTTAGAATTTTTGAGGGGTTTACAAATTTCAACCAAATATACAAAACATGCCATAAGTTCAAAACCACTACCATATAAGTCATTAATACTCTACTCTACTCTATCTAAGCAACAACCTAAACTTGCCAGTTCAAATAAAATAAACCCCCCCCCCCAGGAAAAAAAGTTTGGCAAAGAAAAGCCGAGGGGGTCCTAACACATATCTACAAAATATACAAAAATCAGATAGCCTACCCCTAACTAAAAATCATGCATTGTCCCCAAAGCATGTAAATTAATAAAATAAAAGTAGATGGTTAGGACTACCTGAGGCGCCCTAGGCGCTCTGCCTATCCTGAGGTATCACCACCTCATCAGGACGGACTGTTGCTGGATCATCTAGTGGGCAAGTGTTACCAATGGGAAGCTCTGGCTGGTTCTGTACGATTGGGTCCTCCTAGAGGACAATAGTAGTCTCTTCCAAGGGTACCACACTACTGGGCACTGTCTGCTCCAAGGGGGGATCTTTGCAGGAGGATGTCCCTGTGAAATGGGTGCTAATTATGGATTGCCTGGTGGCCCTCTTCACTTGACCCCTCTTTTCCTCTAGTAAGTCCACCCCCTCATTCTCTGATCTCAGCCTCTTGCCTCTATCTTAGGGTGGAGAGTCCTCTCTCATCAGGTGCACAACTGGCACTAGTGAAGTCAAATCAATCGGTAGTGTTGGTTGAGAAGGATCTGCAAGTATTCCTCTGTCCTTCACCTATAGCGCAAGGACCTCATCCTTTAGCTGGGAAATGTCTTTCTTGACTGTTCGCATATCAACCACGGACGGTACTTTCTCCAATTCAAGAACCCGCCTCTCAATACTATCAATTCTGAAATGGATCTGACGGTGGGAGATGGTGATGTCTTTCTGCAATAGCTCTATCGCATTCTGGATTGCTGGCGCTATGACATCTTCCTATTCTCCCTATAAGATAGCAATCTTCTTGTCAACTCTATCTGTCTTTACATAGGAGTCGTGAAAGATCTGCCTGTTAAATGGACTAAGGACGCCCTTTGGAAGTGCTGTAGATGCGGGGGTGACCCTGGAAGCATCCTAAACAGTAGTGGTAGTAGGCTCGGTAGAATTCTCTAGAGCTGCGAAGACGGCTAGACCCAATAAAGATTCAAGAATATCTGTGATAGCTGGTGCTGCCGTGGTGGCAGTCCCGAGGTCGTCATGGGTCTTCTCAAGTATAGGCTCCTCCTCATCATGTAGGTCAGACTCAAATTGCACATTTGTTGGTTCTGCCACACCACCCCATGCTGCCAACAATGCATCTTTTACATCTGGATCGTTGTTCTTGGTTAGGCTATAGAAATGCTTTGCTTCAATTTTGTGGTCCCAAAAGGAGAAGCTCTGAACTCCCACCTTTAAGTAAAGACCTGTAATACCAAAGAAAGCCCTGGCTGGGTAACCAGCATACGCATTTAATCTATGATCAACTTCCTTATATCCACTGCATACTGAGACATAATAGAGGCCACTAGAATTTCCTTGTCAAAGGTAAGCTGATTGTCGGCCTGAGTAGGGAAAATTCTATTTATGAATATGTTCCACTAGAACTTGTCCTTAATAGAAAGATATACCTTTTTGATAGGCACACTAGAGTTGGTATGCCACCAGGGGCTATCTCGTGCAATCCCGGAAGCTACCTATGGTAGCTAACTCAACTGATCGGGTCTGTTCCCCTCATTCTGTACTCCAATTCATTAATATTTGCTGGCGGTTCATAGCTATCCCTGAAGTAGTAATGATTGATAGCCTTGCTGGAGATGTCAATCCTCAACCCCCAAACCGTTACTTTCTAAAGAC
The DNA here is from genome assembly GCF_029784015.1 of Lycium ferocissimum. Lineage (NCBI taxonomy): Eukaryota > Viridiplantae > Streptophyta > Magnoliopsida > Solanales > Solanaceae > Lycium > Lycium ferocissimum. The sequence goes on along the minus strand of NC_081342.1, from coordinate 32,060,192 downwards.
ATACCGGGCTCTTAGCCTGTTGGACTGGCCTGAACCAGGTGTTTAGCTCCGCTGCATAATTGGCATAAAACTCCCTCATAATGGCCGGGCAGTATATGCCAATTGGGTGGCTAAGGAAACCCCATCCGTGGTGATCAGTGACAGGCTGAATGTTTGAAAAGTGTTCCACCCTATCAAACTGATCTGCCTTTCTTCATATGTACTCCGGTGGAACCTCTTTCCTACTTTCTTGGGCTATAGCCCTTTCTCGTAGATTTTCTTCGACCCCTCCACCGAGAATTGAATAGCATTTTCAGACCTCTCGTTCATTCTATTTTTATTTTGCCTAGCGGCGTCCTCAGAATCCGACCCTTCCGGCCAATTGCTTGCTTCCTCTTGGGTCTGCAGTTCTGGAGAGCTAGAGCTTTGTTCTCTTTCACTGTTGAAGCCATTTCATTTGAGGATGAACCCTCTCTTCAGACTAGAGGATAGCGGGGGCGCGAGCTATTCATTCCTTCCTGGTAATCCTAACCAGAGAAGTGCTATCTTCCATCTCCTCATCCGAAGGGCCAAGGGACTAGTTACGAAGTCTTGTTCTAATTGGTTGCTGACCTCCACCCCTGCCTTGCCCTGCTGCTTGGGCACGACCTCTTCTAACTGTGTTCTTCGGTGCCATACCTGTGGAGTACAAATTAGTATATACATTAAAGAAAACAAAAGCAAAATATATGTTTTTTTTTTAATTGAAAGTAAAGAAAGAAAAGAAAAGGGATAAAATCCTCCTAGGATCATATACACACTAATTATGGACAAGTGTGACAGTTGGCTGTCAAACATTTATTGACCATAAAAGATATCGTAGATTGGGTACAGTGATTCATGGTATTGCAATGCCATTTTACTGTGAAGTTTTACGGTCCGTAAAACTTTTACGGTCTGTACAACCCACCGTAAATCGGTTACAGAAACTCAAGACTTGGGGAACCTATTTTACGATACAAGTTACGGTACACAAAATTTTTACGGTCCGTAAGTTGCATCGTTGAATAGGAACAGTGAGTGTTATATATAATAGTATTTTACGACACAGATTTACGGTCCGTCTATCTGATCGCAAAATCCCTTCTATATGATAGTGATCAATTTATATCCCAATTTTGAATATCAAGCTTCCATCATTGCCAACTTATTCAAATTGCATCATACATCCATTACACACTCACCTAAGGTCGGGGGTTTCTCAGACTTCACCCCTTTTTACAATTTCTCATTCGGGCATTAAATCGAACAGTTAGTGGGCATAACGAATTGTGACTTCATAGTTTGTAGGAGTGGGTATTAAGTGACGATGGGTGTTAGTGATTGAGTAGGAGTGGGTATTAAGTGATGATGGGTGTACGGTGTTGGGTACAAACCCTAACATTGGTTTTTAATTAAGCCCTAATTTTCTATTACATTCTACAAAGCGTAGAAAGGTTTACAGACCATTCTACGGTCACTTATCTGGAAATTTTAATGATGTGGCATCTGAGACGTGCAGTTTTACGCTTCCATTTACGGTCAGCAAATTTTTTACGGGCCATAAATTATGGTGTAAAACCGCAACAGTGATTGAATCATACTATCCTTTATTTACTCTTCCATTCACGGAGCGTATAATTTCTACAGTCCGTAAATTCAGGCGTAAATGAAGAACAGTGAGACCAATTTTCTTTCCCATAGTCTACACTTCCATCTACGGTCCATAAAATTTGTACGGGCCATAGATTCTGGCGTAGATCATGACCAGTAAGTCCCGCTTTTGCTACTTCAATCTACGCTTCCATCTACAGTCCGTAAATCTTTTACGGGCCATAGATTTTGTCATAGATTGGTTCTAGGTTTTTTTGCATTTTTCTCCACTTCTGTCATTCTCCAACTTTGGTGAATCCTAGCACAAAACAAAACATCAAAACAGTCTAAAAACAAAAAATTTGCACAATGTAAATGTAGCAGGTCTATTTTTTCCGATTTGTATTTGCACTTGTCTCATTTAAAAAGGGAAGTGCCCCGGGGAAGTACAGATGTCAATCGTACTAGAAAAAAGAAAAAAATATACTTGTACGTTAATGGTACTCTAAATGAACTTATTTTAGAGCTGCCACCTAATTTTTAGGAAATTCGGAAAAACCGAGTCGAAAAGGGTTCATTTAAAACAATTATTTTAGGATTATTTTAAAAGAAACCTAATCTACACAGAGTCTAGGTAAGGGATCTGGTGATCCCCCGGGGAAGGTGTTAGGCACCTTGGTATTAAGGATCCACTCGATTGCGGTTTATCTACGGGTTCTCATAACATATCTATGTAGATATAAATTGGCTATGATAAAAATGGTTATGCTTTATACTTCCGCAAATAAAAATTATTCTTTCATGCAAAAAAGGCCTCTTTTCAAGAATCAAAAGTGGTAAAATTTTGCCCAAAATTGGGCGTTTAGGGTATCAGACTAGAACACTTAGGCTAATACCCGAAGGCTCTTAGCCTAAGTAGGACTCTACGTAAGTCCACCCAAAAAATGGTTTTGAATTTTTTTTTCGAAGTATAAGAAAATAGTTTTTAGGAAAATAATTTAGATACACTATTATAGTACATATAATATACATAGATGTAGTCTTTTTTTAAAAAAAAAACAAATTGTGCTCTAGTTGGCCAGGCCTGTTAGAACTTTTTATTAATAAGTGCATAATGTAAAAAATAGTCTATTACAGCGTGTCTATAATATGAGCTAGCTAATATAAAAAAAATAATAAGAAATTGTCATCCAATTCTATCCTGTATGCCTAAGCTAGTATGCCCTTTGTGATCCTGATGTATCAGCTTTAATGATAGTCCTAATCTGTGCACACACCATATGATTATCCATACATGTAGTATCATTGTTGATTGTCAAGCTGCTGAATCCTCCTTGTTCTAATCCCCAGTTGAGGGAGTTGTGATTTGTCCATGTTGAGAATTCTTCTTCCTTCTGATGGCATGAGTATAAAGTCATGTACTTTGATCTCTCCATGATCCAAATCTTGATTTGCTAGAAAGTCTGCCAACTTGTTGCCTTCCCTGAAAATATGATTGATCTGCACCTGTACTGTTCTCATGTCCTGTTTGATCTCTTCAATCTGATTTCTCGCTCCCATGGAGTGATCCATGTATCTTGTAAGATGTTTTGAAGGACAAGTGAATCAGTCTCCGGTGAACTCGTTGAATGTTGTGTTCTTTGCGTAACTTCAGTATGTTTATGGCCTCGGCTTGACTTTCCATGTTTGTTGCTATTCCCATTTGTTGTGCTTCTGCATAAACAAAATCTCCATTGCTATCTTTGATGCAGAATCCATATGAACTGATGTCAGGATTGCCTCTGCATGCCCCATATGTAATACATTTTAATCTCCCTGAAGGTGGCATTCTCCACAACACCTTAGCATAATAAACTTTTGGTTTATATCTACTGAGGTGCTGATGCATATTTTCCCGATCAATAGATAAATTCTGCAACCATGGGAATCTCTTTCTTGTCAGTTGGTGTATGATGTGTTGTACTTGTTGTTTCAGTCTGTAGAAAGTAACTGATCCTCCATGCTTAATGGAGTTTCTTCTCTTCCATAATGACCATGTGATCACTGCTGGCATTGCTCTATAAATAGGTTGCAGTTTTGATTTTGTCTCAGCAGTCCACCATGCCATGATCATTTGATGTAGGCCAACTCCATCTGTGGGAATACCTGTACAAAAAGCAAAAAACTTCCATAACTTGACAGCTATGGAAGATGTTAGAAATAAGTGAACTACAGTTTCCTCCTTATGCTCCTCACAGCACCAGCATCTTGATGGTATATTGATCATCATCCTTTTCAATATATCATCTGTAGAGATTCTCCTTTCCACACCCTCCACATGAAAAAGCTTATCTTTATTGGCAACCCTTTCTCCCACATAAGCCTATAGCTAGTTTGTTTGCTCTCTATGCACGAGAAATTCCCATGCTATTTAACGAGAATTTGCCATTTGTTTCCAACATCCAACATGGTTCATCATCTTCTTCTCCATATGGAACTTTGATATTATCCTTGATATGTTGAGCCAATTCCTGATCTAAAGTATCTGTTAACAGTTCCATGTTCTATTCACCATTCTTCACAAACTGTCTAACCTCTATCTCTTCTTCTCTAGTAGCATCAGGAGTGATATAATATAGTGCCCCAAGCCTTTTCCAATTCTCATACCAGAACTTGAAGTTCCATTTCTCAAATACCAAAATATCTGTGGCTCAACTGCATCTCTTATGATCACCATCTTCTTCCAAGTGTGAGATCCTCCTCATCTCTTCGCCATAGTAGGATGCCATTTCTTGCGATTTGTTCGACTTAGCTACTCCATAAGCTTCTTCCACATCTGAAATTCCACCACAACTTAGCAAATAGTGCATTGGATATATCAGTCAGTGATCTAAGACCAATCCCTCATTCATCCTTTGGTAGACACAATTTTTCCCATGCCACCCAATGCTTGCTTTTCACCCCCACAGTATTGCTCCAAAAGAATTTGGCAAATATCTTGTGAAGCTGCTTTATCACCCCGTGCAGGAGGGTTCATAGTGACAAAATATCTTAATCGGCATAGTTTGCAACACATGATTAACCAAGACATATCTACCTCCAAAAGATAACGGTTGCTTTTTGCCAAGACAAATCCTTTTCATCACTTTTTTTGATCAAATCCTCATAATATATCGCTTTCCTTCTTCCATAAAACATCGGACATCCTAAATATGTGAAAGGGAAGGATCCATTTCTCATATTAGTATGTCTTTTAATCTTGCTATTAACTACGGCGATACCTTGTGATGAATATAGTAACGAAATTTTTATCGGTATTGCCCGAGCTTGTCCCTGAAGCCTTATCATACTTCCTCAACCTCTTCATCATTTTCTTTAATGAATATCCATCCCCAGAACAGAATAGGATTGTATCATCAAAGATATGATAAATGATTGATTTAAGGACTCTATTTTGGCATTCCATAGCCTATGAAACTTGGCTGCTCATGCAGCTTATTTAGACTCCTTGTTAAGACCTCTGCTGCTATAATGAAAAATGTAGAAGAAAGTGGATCACCTTGCTTTACCCCCTTACTTGATCTGAAAAAACCATGACTTTGACCATTGATTAATATTGAATACCAGTTGTTTGAGAGCAATCTCCATATCAAATCAATGATAACCTCTCCAAATCCAAACTGTCTTAATACTTTAGTAAAAAAAATCCAAGAAAGCCTATCATATGCCTTTGCCATGTCTAATTTGATCACCACAGTATGTTTAGCTCTCAACTTAATATCTCTGATGATCTCCTGTGCCAGTAATATATTTTCTGCAATGCACCTTCCTTTCACAAATCTTTGTCACGATAGTTAGAGATAATATTAGGAAGAACCTTTGTCAATCTATTTTGCAGACTTTTGTGACGTATCTTATTGGAGAAGGAGCCGAGACCGATAGGCCTTATATCACGAAATTATTAATCACCTCCTTCTTTGGCAATAAAACCGGTTAGTATGTGTGATGAATTGTGGTATCTCGATCCACAAAAGAAAGATCTAACCATTTGAAGCACATCCAACTTGATAATCTCCCAAAGACTTCTGATAAAAATGTCCTGTGAATCCATCAGGCCCACTAGCAGTGTCCCCATTGAGTGATAACATAGCCTCCTTTACTTAACTTTCAGATGGCAACTCCTTCATACTCTTTTGCTATTCTTCAGTTATCAGCTTAGGAATATTTTTCAACAATGCATAATCCCCTCTTGAGTTTTCTTTACTAAACTGCGACTCAAAGAACCCGATTGCCTCATAACCAATAGCTAATTCATTTTCTAGCCATGTACCAGTTGGATCTTGCATTCTTTTCAAAGTTAATTTATTCCTCTTGCCCCTCACATATGAATGGAAGAATTTTGTATTTCTGTCTCCATCATTGAACCATTTCATACTAGCTCTCTGCTTCCAATACTCCTCCTCCAAGTGTAAAAATCTGGTTAGTTTAGCCGGTGCTTGATGTAACAGCATTATATTCTCCCTTGAAGCATTATTTTTAAACTGCAACTCCTTCACCTTTATAGTATCTTCAATAGTGGCAATCTGCTGAAATATATTCCATTAAGTGTTCCTGCTCCATTGAACCAGTGCTCTTTTAAGTTTCTTCAACTTGTGATGAAATATATAAAATGGATTTCCACAAGTCGCCAGAAATTCTCCTTTACCACCTCCATAAATGTATGATGATTTGTCCAAGTTGAGAAACTTAAAAGATTTGACAATATGATGTGCATTGCTGTTACACTCAAGATGTAGTGGTGCATGATCAGAACCATGTCTAATCATATGAGTCACTGTTGTGGATGGCATGATGTCTAGCACTTGCTGATTCACCAGTATTCTATCTAACCTTTTGAATATGCAATCTTCTTCTATCCTCCCATTCCACCAGGTGAATTTGCTTCCAGAGAATCCTACATCAATCAAACGACAACTTTGTATACAGGTAGAAAAATCCAATGTCTCATGGGATAAGATTGGAAGACCACCTTGCTTCTCCTCATCAGAAACTATGACATTAAAATCCCCTCCTATTATCCAAGGAAGGTCTTGGTGATTTTCCAACTCCACCATAGCTTCCCACAACTCTTCCCTCTCATCTATATCACATTTAGCATAAACTACTGACACCAGCACTGATTGATTCAAGGATGAGTGAGTTAGTTGCAGAGTAACTTGTTGTTACGATTCGAGATATAACTACACCAAGCCATTCATCCGTCCAAAAATCCAAATCTTTCCCGAACAGCTTCACCTTGCAATTAAAAGCCTAACTTCCTTCTATACTCTTCAATAGCAATAGGATCTTGAAAAGGTTCCATTAGGCCTATGATAGAATAATGATGTCTCCTCTTTAGTTCAATTAACCTCTCAAAATATTTATGAGTGTTAACTGACCTAATATTCCAAAATAAACCTTTGTCTATCATTGAGAATTATTGGTTTTGTTCTTACTCCTCCTTGTTGAAACTCCTGCACTTTGGAATCTTTAGTGCTTCGATAAGTTTTTGTTTATTTGTTGCTCGCTTCAATTTCTCTTCGCACACTTCTAGGAGATAAATCTGCCTCCTATGCTATATCATTAATGTTCTGAGTTAAATCTTCCTCATCTTGGCTATTGAGATCAACTTGTGCTTGTACCTTATCTTGTTTTCCATGATGTTCACTCTCTACTTGTTCCACAGGCAAATTGACAGAATTGTTACTCTCTGGTGGCCTTGTGACTTATTTTCCTTCTTTTCGTTCATTATCCTCCAATCCCTGATCTGATATAGGAGTCTCATCTTGATCTGCATCCTCCTGCAGCACTTCACCTGATTTATCTTCTTCTAAACCTTTCTCCAAGTTTTTGTGGATTAAGGTGTCACCAATTTCTTCTGAGTCATGTTCCTTCTCTTGTCTAACTGTAGTACTTGAATTCACCTTAGACACCTGTTGAGACAAAATCTCCCCTTTATCATTGAGTTGTTTACCAAAGTTCTTCTCAATCCATGCCTTTGCTGATATCCTCTCCACCTGATTTGATTCTTCCATCTGCTTTTCCTTGACCTTATCATTAGTGTTTACAATTTGCTGCACTGTAACAATCTGATTAGAAGCATCAGAAACCTTTGCTTCTACCATCCTTCCATCTGAAGACTTCTGCATATCAGTCAAATCTATTATATCCTCATCTGTGTTCTGCAGTGTTACATATTGATTAGTTTGCAAAGTTTGATTCTCCTTCGGTCTCCAAGAGTTTTCATCATATTTACCTCTATGAAAGTGCCTCTTATTCCTTTGTTTTCCTTTCTTCTACTTGAATCCATCATTATTATTAACCTCTGCAGGCTGCACCTTGTCTACTGCTTCCTTCCCTTTCATTGTGTCAGCATTAGGCCCTTTGTATTCATTAACCTTAGACCTGCTGTTTTTTGCATTTTTTTGATCCTTATTCTTCCTTTGATCTTCCTTACTGTTTTCCTCCTATTCTTTGTCTGAACTTTGTTCTTCATCCTTGGGATACAATTCTGGATGAATGACATAGCAATCTTGCTCATTATGCCCTTGAAGTTTGCAGTTTTTGTAGTACTTAGGAAAATAATTATAATTTATCTTTATCCTTTTGCCCACAATCTCCCCAGTACTCTTCTTCTTCATCCCTATATTGATTCTCTTTGGGAATTCTCAAGCAAGTCTACTTCTACCTTCACTCTCGCACAACTTTGCCTGGTTTTATTAGCTGTGGCCATATCAACTTGTAGGGGCTTTCCAACAGCATATGCTAGTGAAAAAACTGCTTCTTTCACAAAATAGTTTGGAGGTAATGATGGGAATGATATCCATGCAATTGCAATCTTCGTTTCCTCCTCTGGATCAAACCATGGATCCCATTTGAACGTACGCATGGGATAGGACCAGTTCTTATGCGTAATATAATATGCAGGTTTGGACAATAAGGTCACGTAATCTTCTAAAGAAGGAGCACGTATTAGTACATACCTATTGCTCAACAACCCGATAATACACTCTCCTTTCAAACCACATAACCTTTGGGATTAAGGTTCTCAAATCTTTCACGTCGTGCCATCCATATGAGAATTTCCCAACGACAGCATATTGTAGTTTTTCCTTAATAATCATCTGCTCAATCTCCTCTTCATCCCATACTACCATGGGCTCTCCATGCAAATATGTGACCTTTTTCATGGGTAGTGTAGGACTATACGTAGTAGTAGAAGTTGTTGGATTAAGGGCTGTTGCATAAGTTTGGTTCGGTAAAAGGTGAATAGGTTGCGTTGGTGCTGTTGTATTAGCCTGGAAAGCCGAAATGGGCCGCTGTCCAGTGGCCGGAGAGGCCATTATCACCGTGAAAAGGTTGGAAACTATTTGGGTTTCGGCTAGGTTTAGGGTTTCTACGAGAGAGAGTTTTTTTTTTCTTTACTTCATGTTAGATCGTTTACCAAGTGATCAACTCCTCAATCCCATAATTATTAAATATTGATAATCGCATCTTTCGTTTCTTGCAAACAATTTAATTTGTCTACATAGATGTAGTCCATCTTTTATTTCTAAGCTTTTAGTCAATATTTACTTTTTTAGCCTAAGTTTAAAAATTCATAATTAGTCCTATCAGTGTTGAATATTGGTCCAAATTAGTCCATATGTCATACGTCCACAGGTTTCAGAAATGTTCATTTTAGTCCCAAATTCCACAAAAATGGGCAATTTTTAGTCCTTTTAGTCCAATCAGTCCCAACTTGCATTAAAGTCTCACAATTAGTCTTAATTTTGTAGTAAACTTATTTTGGCGACTTTAAAATACGACAATCCCATAAGGGTCTCAATTGACACAATAGCTACGCAAATAATAACTAAAATGCATAATTAAAAAGAGATAGAGAATTTGGGCCGATCAAGCCCAAAAGAAAATGTTTTTGCACTCGAGTTCGTCTTAATTCCAATGTATGCCCCATTCTGCTCCAAGTTGGGGTTGACTCGATCTAGATACATTAGTGGACCCCATTGGGGCCCATCAACGGGTTTGGGTGGACAAGGTTACAAACGGGTATGCGCAATATTAGAATACATCCACAATTTAAACTTGAACAATAAAATTAATGCCTATAACTATTACATAGACAAAAAATAAATTACAACTTATTGGGCCTAGCCCGTTAATAATAATAAACGACATCAGATAACCAAGATGTCCTAAATATGAAATAGGCCCAAAACAGTAAGAATAATAGGTCAAAAATGGGGGTGCATATGACAGGCCCAAGCCATTCTCTTCTTAAAAAATTTCTAAGTGTCAAGAGGTGGTATACATAGTATATTCCAGGACTAAGATATACATGATATACACCAATATACCATTAGATGTGAAGAGCAAAACCTTTTGAGGGGGGCATACCCTTCACATATACTTGGTATACACTAAATATTCCATCAACCTTAACTCTAAAACATTATATTCTGATCATATACAAGTTATAACCTACCCAGAAATTCCCAGAAAAAACAAATCAAGAATAGCCAAGATCTCACTCAACTTCTCAAACCAAAAGCTAGGATTTCTACTCAATTTTAACATCTTATACAAGTCTTGGATCTAGAGTATCAATCAAATGACTAGTCAAAGTAAATCATGTAGGATTGTATTGGCTTCAACCAGGAAGTTCAACTAAAAGAAGAAAAACAGGGCCTAAATAAATGCCAAGCAATGCAAGGGTAAGTAAAGTAAAGTGAAGCTAATGTCCAGTCACACATAGGTAAGCAGAACTAGGTATCATAAGTGTCAAGTAAGGCTGAAACAAACACCAAAAAGGAGTTGGACATCAATTCAAAAAATAGCATGGACAAGCAGGGGTAACACATCAAAATAGGGACAAAGAAATGCCAAGCCAAGGGGTGAACAGGATGCACAGGGTACATGATAGTTTCCTAGGTCCAAAATATTGGTTAATATGATCATATGAGTCACAACAAAAGGAGTCTGAGGTTGAATAGTTGGTATCAAGTCCTGTTGAAGGCTATCAGGTGCATGATATGAAACTTAGGTTCAGAATATTGCATCAAGATGTGATAGGGCATGATCAGAATATAGGGAGCAGGTATTTGGATCACAGAATTAATCAAGTGGAAGGCAAGCAAGCAAGAAACAGACTCCACACTTAATTTTTTTTTTTTTTTTTTAGAATACATCTTTTACTCTTTGTCTAGGCTTTCCTATGCTCAGCCTCTATGTGATTTACATTGTACATGATATCTAAAAATTGTGACCAAGAATCGATTTACAAAAGCACAAATCATAAAGACAAATCACAATGTTCAAATGTAATCACAGGTCCCCTAGTTCCACTAATGCAGATCAAACAAGTCTTCAAATTCAAGTCTCAAGTGAAATCAATAATCAAAGGGATGGAATGAGGATTAGACAGCCTAGGAATTCATTTTTTAAGTCAACAAAGGTTAAAGTAGTGCTAGAAACCATTCTTTATGTTCATTTACTATCAACAGGCCATCTCAGAAGCAACTTAGAGGTCCCAAGTCATTTTAGGCTTCTTTTGGCTTAAAGGTCAAAGTGTGGTCAAAAGAAATGGTTCAGGTTCAGCTAATTCATTCCCAGAACTACACAAACAAGCAAAAGCACAGATAGAAACTTAAATAGGATTCAACAAATCACAACAAGGATAAAAATGAGACATGATACTATCCTAGATTCAATCTAACACATTAGGCATAGTTCAGTTTCAAACAACCAAATAAGGAAAAAATGCCTAGGGAGCAGCCTCAGATCTCACAAGCAAATGACAAGGGAAGTATATCACAAAAAGCAAGTATCACACTTAATCTTCTAGAACAGCTTTCAGTCCTAGCTTAGGTTCTTTACACCTAGTCTATTAGATGATCACATTAGGTGAAGAGAACCAAGTAAGCTATAACAATTCCAAGTATGAATACAAATCATAAGTGGCAAAACAATCATGAACATTGCAGACAAGTAACTACTATGAGTCAAGACCAATGGTCTGTAAGGCACAAGCAAATCAAAAGTGAGAGGGAACTCCAGGCAGGAATAGTGACAAGTCTAAAAAAAAAAAAAAAAAAAAAAATCCAAGACTACAACCAAAGAGTTCATGGCACTGTCCTAGGTGTAGTAGATGATTTACTAGACAAGACTTAATTCAAACAAATCAACAAGGGCCAAGTTACTAACATTACAAGGAAGTTAAGTGCAAACAGGATCATTTAAGCATAGTTCCATCTTTTCGAACTTATTTTTTAGTGATTAAGCAAATTGATTGTGATAGGTAAGGAAGATTAAGCAAATTATAGGCAATGTCAGTATAAGGAGGGTTCAATACACAAATGACAAGTTACATAGATACTGTACACAAATAGCAAATAGGACACAAGATGGAAATGAAACAAAATCCCCAGCAATACTGATCCTTTCCCAAATCTCTTATCACATTTTTAGGTCAAGAAACACAAGCTTTTCTTTTATAATCTAAGAAAAAGGGTAAGGAACCAAGGTTCATTTTAGAGATTCTTAGTATTGATAGGTTCCATACTCCTCAAACCTTTCTCCAATCCCAGTTACAGATTGTATTAACAAGGAAATCATGGAAAATCATTTTTCTGTACAAAATAGCTATTGGTTTCAAGGTAAGACAAACTAAGTAGCAGAGGCCATGGACATCTATATTTTAAGCTAAATAGCTATTACAGAGAAACAAAGAGCACATCTCAGATTTTTCTTAAAGTCATTTTATTTTTTTTAAGATCATCCTTAGATAGTGTAATAGGGTTCACTTGCAATAGGCACTATTAATACTAAAAGATCAAACAAGAAGCTCCAGAGATGCTTAAACATACCAAGGCACAGGAAAAATTTGATTTAAAAGTCTTTTTTAGCTAGTTTCATACTTAAGGTTTTCAAGTTACTTCAAAGGACACAAAATATCACAAGACATCTTTTAAGGGGAAATTTTAGTCATTATCAACAAATGAAGGAAAAACCAACTCACTTTGGCCTCAGGACAGCTTCAAACAAAGATGAAAGGATTCATTTTCAAAACCATTTTTTGACTTTTGATCCTCAAAACTTATTTTAGACTCTAAACTATATTAAGCAAGCATGAAATCTCTATCCTTTGAACTAGAACCACTATATAGGCTGATCAAAACTCAAAAAATAAAAATAAAAAATAAAAACTACCATAGAATAAGAAACCTCAGGATCTAATGAGAATAATGACAACACAACCAGAATCAAGGATAAAAACATCTTAAGAACCCTTAACTGCAACACCAAAGTTCATAGGAATCCACATAACAAACTTATATTTTAGAAAATCCAATGTAACAGTAGACTAGAAGCAAAACAAACTCCTTTTCCTTATTTAAAACCTTTTCACATATCAATATCTACCAACAACACTCCAAACTGCATAGAACTACCCTTATAACAACATTTTAAGAAAAAACATAGACTCCAATAATTAATCATTTCCTCCTATCTTTGAACTAATAAGTTAATGATATCCATTTGGCCTAACATAATCTAATACTCAGTTCATTTTATAACTAAAAATGATAAAACAAGCACAGAAACAATAACACTGAACACTAGACTAAGCATTCATAATATTTCAAATGGCAAACAGGTTTAAACAAAGCATCTCATAACTAGAAGTAAAGAAGAAAAAAGAACTAGAACAAGATTTACCTTTATTTGGGGCAGCCTAAAGATCAAAATGGAGAGATTGAATCAGCTTTCAAACACCAACACTTAAAGCCTTTTAAAACAACCTTTCTTTTCAAACCTTTGTATAATATGTGTATATTATTCTCAAAGTAATATACTTGTAGTATCTAGGTAGTGTATATATTATATAAATATTTTGGTTTTTGGGTGTATATGAGTAATAGGAGAGTTAGATATTCTTTGAATGCTTAGGATTTTTAGCAAAAGGTCCGGATCCCCCAAAAATGGCACAATTGCCTTCTATTTATAGTAATCAATTAGGGCTTTAGGGACAAAAGAGGGAAAGTCCCTCATCAAAACTGATTTCCCCCCAAAATACCCTAATTTCCATATTACAAAATTCAAAATCGTGTAAAGGACTAGATTTTTCCCTCAGCATTGTACTACCTTATCCTATACTCAACAAAAATCAAATAATTTCCAACGGGTAGTCCTAAAATTTCACAAAAAATATTCAATAAATTTTGAAATACTAGGATAGTGCTGTGAGCCACACAAACAACCAAAATTAGTACAATACAACATTCACATAGTACATTAAAAGATAGAATCCCCAAAACTCCCTTAACCGATTCAAAGTTTTGGGATTTCCCCCTTGAATTCTCTCCATTTGTGTGTCATGGTGCCAAGATAATAGCAGGCTCAAAGGCCCCTATCCATGGCTCCCATGACACAAAGAAAATAAGAGTAAATTCCCAAATTAGGGTTTCAAAACGAACAAGAAAATGTGATTAAGACTTAAAATAAAACCTACCATTAGTGTTAGGGGAACAAGGGTAGCAAAACCCCTCAAAATTTGCTTGATATATATAAATATATATAAGATCGCAAGAAAACCTCAACCCTAAATCGCCATTGTTGGCCAAGAGAAAAGAGAAAGACGATCAGTTCAACAAAATGAAATGAGGGGACCAAAGTTATCTCTTGATAACTTTGGCCCCCTTTTAAATATATAGCCCCCCCCCCCCCCCCACCAAAAATCTTAAGAAAAAATTTAAAAGGCCCCTCAGGTTTCAAAAATATTTTCTTAAAGGATTCCTGTACACAATTTTAAAAAATAAATACTCAACTTTGTCAAACTACATATTCATCTAAAACGCTTTCGTAGACCCATTTTTTCTAAATTCCAAATTTGGAATATGTGATTTTAAAATACAAGCTTTAATATAAGCCCAATATTGACATAGTCTAATGATGTGGAGTAATGCGGTAAAAATGAACCGTAATTCGTACATCATTTTAATTGTTGAATTTCCTGAATTTAGACGGAGCGGGATACACATCTTCTTTTGAATTATATTTATGAAACTAAATAACTAGTAATTTCTTGCAATTGTTAATTTTTATACAAATAATGATTAAATTCCATTTATGCAATTTTCTCAGGATTTTTAAATTTTTAAGGGCATCCTTATTCCGTCTTTGACTCAGGAAATTTGGGAAATTAAAATACGCGTTTTATGAGGGGAAAATTAAGTGTCAACAGTAAACATGGGTTGCCTCCCAAGAAGTGCTTGGTTTAACGTTGCGGCTCGATGGTGATGGTTTTTACTCCGGGTTTTAGCCAAAAGCCCGTGTTTGTCAACGATCCTATCACCATCAATACACCAATGGTAGTGCTTCACCCTCTGACCTTTCACTTTAAATATCCGAGTCCCATCCATGGACTTCAATTCTATTGAGCCATTCGGTGAAACACTCACCACTTCGAAAGGTTTGGATCATCTGGATTTCAATTTGCCCGGAAAGAGCTTCAGCCTTGAGTTATATAGCAGGACAAAATCACCCTTCTGAAAGTCCCGCTTGAGGATCTTGATATCATGGTAGTATTTCATCTTCTCCTTGTATAAAGCTGCACTTTCAGAGGCATGGTACCGGAATTCATCCATTTCTTTCATCTGAAATAACCTTAGCTTGGTTGCTTCTTCCCAATCCATGTTCAACTTCATTAGTTCCCACAAGGCCTTGTGCTCAAGTTCAAAAAACGCCTTGCCACACATAAATCCCATTGGGCAATTTAAATTCCCAAATGCTAAAGAGCATCATCAAGTTTCCATGCCCAGTCCGTTCTATTTACATTAATTGTTTTGGCGGACATACTGTTTATCTCCCGATTGGAGACTTCCACCAGGACACTAGTTTGAGAGTGATATGGAGTGGCCATCCGATGATCAACACCATACTTTTCATACGACTCCACACGAATCGAATCACTTTTGGGAATTTCCCCTTGAAGATGTTCTTCTTGAGAAATTGGGTGACACTTTTCCTTTAATTATTAGGTAAAGCCACTGCTGCTACCCACTTCAAAACATAATCAACAGCTACCATAATGTATTTCATGCCACCGAAACTCACAAACGGCCTCATGAAGTCAATACCCTAAACATCAAAGAGTTTAACTTCCATCACGAAATTCATAAGCATCTTATGCCTCTTAGCAATCGCCCATTGATGTTGACATTGATCACATGATTTCACCATCAAGCTCATAGTATGATAAAGCGTTGGCTAGTAATACGCACACTCGAGCACTTTAGGTGCAATCCGATTTCTACTGTGATGACTCCCGACATAGGAGTCATGGCAGGCCTTCAGAATATCCATCACTTCCAACTCGGGGACACAACGCCAAATGATATTTTCTGTGTATGTCCAAAGTAAGTATGCCTCATCTCAATAGTACTGACGAGAGTCCCTTAAGAACTTCTTCTTCTGATATGTCTTGATTTCATCTGGAATAAGACCCGTCACCAAAAAGTTGGCAATATCTGCATACCATTGTTCCACCTCAAATGACACTGCTAGAACTCTCTCATCTGGGAGTGCATCGCCTATATCAAGCTCCTCTGACTGTCTCCCAGCTTCTTCAAGCCGTGATAGATGATCTGCAACCTCATTTTTAGGCCCCTTATAGTCTTTCATCTCGAAGTCAAATTCTTACAGCAAGAGGACCCATCTAATCAATCATGGTTTTGCATCTTTCTTCACCATTAGATACCTCAATGCTACATGATCAGTGTATACAACCACCATGGACCCCAACCCTTCTGAACGCAAAAAAAAAATTAAGAAAAATTTAAATCGAGCATTTTGCCTGGTTTGATCAAATTTGTCTTTGACCAAGCACAACACCAACAACAAAACCACTCGCATCACATTTAACAAGGCCTTGAAACAATAATAGCAACTTTCAACTCATCAAACGCCTTGCGACATTTCTTATCGAAATCAAACTTAGCCTCTTTTTCAAGGTGCAAGCTTGGAGAAATCCTTAATAAAGCACAAAGAGAAATCCACATGCCCTAAAAAACTTCAAACTCGTTTCATAGAGATGGGTGGACGACGCTTGGAAATGACATCTAATTTAGCTTGATCAACCTCAATTGCTTTCTCAGAGATTTTATAACCGAGGACGATCCCTTCCTCCACCATAAAATGACACTTCTTCCAATTAAGCACAAGATTAGTCTCCTTACATTTCTTCACCACTCGACCCAAGTGAAAATAAATATTAGTCTCCTTACATTTCTTCAAGAAATTCATCAAACGAATCACCCACAACTGAAAAATCATCCATAAAGGCCTCCAAGAGGTCCTCAACTATATCCAAGAAAATAGACATCATACACCGCTGAAACGTAATCGATGCATTACAAAGACAAAATAGGCATTCTGCTGAAAGCAAACATCCTATAAGGACAAGTGAAAGTAGTCTTCTCCTGTCTTCAAGAGCAATATTAATTTGGTTATAGCTAGAATACCCATCTATAGTATGACCTTCCCGCCATGATCAAGCATCCGATCAATAAAAGGCGTGAGGAAATGGTTCTTGCAATTGATAATTTTTATGCAAATAATGATTAAACGCCAATTTGTGCAATTTTCTAGGGATTTTTAAAATTTTAAGGGCATCCTTACTCCATCTTGGCCTCGAAAAATTTGAGAAATTAAAATACGCATTTTATGAGGTGAAAATTAGGTGTCAACAATTGCCCATTCGAAGTTCAAGGATGGCAAGCTACGAATTTGACAAACCTAATTTTTACCGAATAATAGAAATTACAGCTCTTCTCGCGCAAAATTTTGGAAGTATGGCCGGACCCTGGTTTCTGGGCTTCCTACATATCTCAGGCTAAATGAGAATTCAGGCCGTTTGTAGTTCTGACTCTATGAGGACTATGAAATAAAGAGTTTTCTTTAAACTATCCCGAGGTGTCCCGAGATAATTATAGGAATATGGCCGAGCCTCGAAACTTGAGTAGCCTACATATCCTTGGCTTTGGAAATCAGGCCAATTGTAGTTCGACTCGATAGCTCGAAAAGGAATATCCCTTTATGCCGGAATCCCTTTGGCTACTTCCGGTTGAAAAATCCGAACCTGAGGTGTTTTTTTTTTTTTTTTGGAAAGGACTTATTAATTTTGATGCTTGAAGTGATCTCCAATACCTGGTGTAAAAAGCTTGACTCTCGTACATATTTTTTTGACTAGCTGCCCAAGAAAAAGTTCCACGTATGCTCAGCATGTTTTGAATTTGGCTTTTGCTTCCATCTTCGGTAGCCTCTAGCTCGTTTCCAAATGCTGAGTCCTGCATGTTAGTTTTTGAATTTTTTATTTTAATGTAGTCATACCTGAATGGTATTTTGCCATTTTGCTGACATTAAAGTGATCCTCCAATATTACATCCGTCTTTTCGCAAATGCTTGTCCGTCTTCTTTCTCTTCTCCTGCAAGTGTGTTTTTTCGTGTCTTTTTGAAAAGATGATCTACTATGGATAGTAATCACGATACTTCAACCGGTTCTTTTTTTCATCATCTTTTGATGTTTCCATTTTTCAATGATAACTTTTGCCAGGATTTGGGTTGGGCTATACCACATTTCTGCGAACCAACACACCCCAGTCCGGTTGTCATTTTCGTAAGTCGATATGTCAATCATGAAACCCATTTTTTCTTGTGCGGGGCCATTTTTTTTTCTTACGACGTCCGCTACCCTAAAAAATTTGGCATCACATCATGTTTGCATATCACGATGAGTGTCCAAATGCGTGTCGCATGTCCCGTTATCCGCATACGGTGACCGCGATATACCAGCTGGCTAACATCACCTATAGTCAAAAATACCCAAATGTTGACTGCACATCGTAAGTGCAGTATCATATTCCTTTCATGATGACTACTAACCTCTGTATCTAGAATTATAACATTTAGTTAGAATTTTCAAGTTAACTACTGCATATTCAAGTGCGGAGCCTTTTCTCATGACTTCCACTATCCCTGAACCATGATTACGTTAACTTGAAATAGACTACAATAGCGATTGCAAATCTTGATGTAGGAATCACATTCGTATTTCAATGATTGCGGGTATCAACCTCGAAATTATGCTACCTATTTTTGGCTATATATATGGATGACGACTCAGCCCCTTCGGCACGTAGTCGTTTAATCCATATCGTCATTTTGAGGAATGAAGCTTACCTTGGTGGCAAGACTTACACTTTCCTTTTGACTCAAGGGAAGAATACCCGCCCGTCGACAGGGTTCACATCTCCCAAAAGGACTAGACTCGATTGTGAATAACGGCATTTCAATACCGATATCAACGCGTCATTTTAAATTTTTAGATTTTTGGACGTCCACTCAGCAGATGTATCAAGGCAAGCCATGAGACGCCTAGGTCGGGGTCTCAATACCTTGATACACTACTGTTTAGTTGAGATCTAGCTTTTGGTACCGTGATTATATCTTCCAGTAGTCTTTAAAAAATTTCTTTTGTAAAAATCTTTGTGCTTTGCAAAATGAACAAACTTATTAGCGTAAAGCAAACTTTACTTTAGAGGGGTTCATTACCCTTTCGTACACTCTTTGTGCTGCTATTCCTGAACCTTCTTGCTTCACTTGGCTTGTTGTCGTCACCCTTTTTTAAACATTCTAGCAAACGCGTTAGTGTAAAACATCCATGATTGCCTGTTCCTGCATCCACAGAAAAATTTGTTAGTTTCCTCTATGGTCAACCTCTCTCCCTACGCATGGACTTCCTCCGTTCACATTTTGGCAGGAAAGGATCCTCATTTTCCTTAAAATCTTTTTTTTCTAGCGAGCTAAGAAAAGTTTTTTTTTTCTTTTTTGGAAAATATATGCATATATGTTTTGAAAATAATATTTTATATACGAAAAATAATATTAGTTACTCAAGCATCTCCCATCTCCTCCTCTTCTCTTTCCTTCTTCTTCTTGATCTTGATCTTGACTGAAAATTTTTGAACCCCTTTCGAAAATGTTGCCCCAGTTTGTTTACATCTTTGTACCAACTTGAGTCTCGCTATGTCAAAGGAATTTTTGAAACCCTCTCAAAAATTTTGCCCCAGTGGATGTGTGTACTTGTCATTTCTTGATTTCGCCGCGCTTGAGGAATTTTTGTGGTCCTTCTCAAAAATTCTTCCCAAAAGAAATTTTAATCGCCCGTTTCCTTAGAACTTTATATTAAAGAATTTTTGAGGTCCTAAAAATTCTCCTTACCTTTATTTTATTTTCTTGCTAAATCATTTATGAGGTTTCCTGAGGTTTATTGGGAATTTTGTTTGGAATGATCGAACTCGAGAGAGAGCCTACATATCTTATTTCGAGAATCAGGTCGAAACGTAGTTCGGGATAAACATTTTGGAAATTTTTGTGAGACCAAACTCAAAAGAGCGCCTACGTATCCCAGATGGGAATCAGGTCATAACGTAGTTCGGAATACGTAATTTTGGATTTTTTGTTAAAGCGACCGAGCTTGAAAAATCACCTACGTATCCCCTTATAAGTATAGGGAATCAGGTCCTTGCGTAGTTCGTACATAATTTTGGATTTGGTTTTTTCTAAGAAAAATGCAAAATTACAAGCAAAGGGAATGCAAATAAAGAAAACCTAACTATGGAAATTCTAAATCTTCGCAGTTGTCTTCTTCTTCACACATAGTATCTCTTGATGGCATCTGAATTGATCACCCTTGGCCACTCTTGGCTATCCATTTCTGCAAGTACCACAGCTCCTCCTGATAGTACCTTTCACACCATATAAGGGCCTTGCCAATTTGGTGCGAACTTTCCTTTGTATTCTTCTTGATTAGGGAATATTCTTTTGAGCACCAATTGCCCGATTTGAAACACCCTAGTTCTCACATGTTTGTTGAAAGCTCGCGCCATTCTTTGTTGGTATAGTTGACCATGGCAAACAACAATCATCCTCTTTTCATCTATCAGAGCTAGTTGCGGATCCATTCCGCATCGTCCAACTCAGCTTCTTGTATTATTCGAAGTGAAGGGATTTCTACTTCGGCTGGTATTACTGCTTCAGTGCCATACACCAACAAGTACGAGGTGGCTCCAGTTGAAGTCCTGGCAGTAGTGCGGTATCCCAGTAATGCATAAGGCAATTGTTCATGTAGTCTTTATAGTTATCAATCATCTTTCAGACGATTTTCTTGATATTTTTGTTGGCGGCTTCTACAGCCCCATTCATTTGTGGCCGATATGCAGTTGAATTTCGGTGAGTGATTCGGAACTACGCACACATGTCTTTCATCAAGTGGCTATTCAGATTAGCCCCATTGTCTATTATGATTGATTCTGGAATGCCAAATCGACATATGATGTTGTTGCGCACAAAGTCTGTGACCACTTTCTTGGTTACTGATGAATAAGATGCTGCTTCCACCCACTTGGTGAAGTAGTCTATGGCGACCAAAATGAAATGGTGTTTGTTTGACGCAGCTGGCTCAATTGGCCCTATGACATCCATGCCCTAAGCGGCGAATGGCCAAGGCAACGTCATAGCGTTCAGTTCTGTTGGAGGAACCTTTATCAAATCTCCATGAATCAGACACTTGTGACATTTTTGGACGAATTTGCTACAATCATTCTCCATAGTCATCCAAAGAATATCCTGTCTTAGAATTTTCTTCGCTAGCACGAACCCATTCATGTGAGGTCCGCAGGTTCCAGCATGCACTTCTTCAATCAATTTTGTAGCTTCGACAGAGTCAACACATCTAAGCAATCCCAAATCTGGAGTTCTTTTGTACAGGACATTCTTGTTGAGGAAGAAACCATTTGCTAACTTCCTGATAGTCCTCTTTTGATTTAAGGTGATTCCTTTGGGATATTCTCCTTTCTCCAAGAACATTTTAATGTCAACGTACCAAGGTTTTCCATCAGTCTCAACCTCTACAAAAGCACAGTGGGCTGGTTGATTTCTGATTTCAATTTTGACAGCAACAATGTATCTAACTTCGGGATGTCGAATCATGGATGCTATTGTTGCCAATGCATCAACAAACTCGTTCTGGGTTCTTGGTCTGTTTTTCAACTTGACCTCTTAGAATTGATTTTCCAATCTTTGCACAAGTCCAACATATGGTATGATTTTTTCATTTTTGGTGGCCCACTCTCCTCGAACCTGATGAATTAGCAAATTTGAGTCGCCAATTACTTGAAGATCTTTCACATCCATGTCGAGGGCTAAATGTAGACCCAAGATACATGCTTCGTACTCAGCCATGTTGTTGGTGTAATTGAAGATCAACTTAGCCACCACTGGATAATATTGGCCCGAGTTTGAAACCAAGACGGCTTCGATTCCTGATCCTTTAAAGTTGACTGCTCCATCAAAATATACTTTCCATCCTGACTCATCTTCACTTTCTTCGCCTTCAATTGTCATTATTTCTTCATCCAGAAGTAAGTCCAAAGAGGTATAGGATTGTCATCTACCGGGCTTCCGCGCTAGAGTCCGCTAATGCTTGCCCTTTAATCGCTTCTGCGCATGACGTATTGAATGTCGAACTCACTTAACAACATTTTCCATTTGGCCAACTTCCCTATGGGCATAGGCTGGCGAAAGATGTACCTTAGTGGATCCATTCTTGAGATCAAATGGGTCGTGTATGCAACCATATAATGTCTCAACTTCTGAGACACCCAAGTCAGAGCGCAACACGTCTTTTCCACTAAGGAATACCTGGATTCACAGGGTGTGAACTTCTTGCTGATGTAATAGATGGCTCTCTCTTTCTTGCCTGTTTCATCATTTTGTGCCAACATGCATCCAAAAGCATTTTCTGATACTGACATGTATAGCAAAGAAAGGACTTCCTAGCCTTGGCGGGACCAAAACGGGTGGATTCGATAGGTATCTCTTTATTGTGTCAAAGGCTTTCTAACAATCCTCTGTCCATTTAGTTGGAGCATCTTTCTTGAGGAGTTTGAGGATTGGCTCTATGATTATTGTGGACTGGGTGATGAAGCGTCCGATGTAATTCAACCTTCCTAAGAAACCCATGACCTCTTTCTTCGTTCTTGGTGGTGGTAGTTCTTGGATTGCTTTGATCTTGGTGGGATCTAACTCAATACCATGACGACTGACTACGAAACCTAGTAATTTTCTAGCAGGTACTCCAAATGCGCATTTTACAGGAATCAACTTCAAATCGTACTTGTAGAGTCTATCAAAATATCTTCTTAGATGTTTGAGGTGGTCTTCACCCACTCAGGATTTGATGACAAAGTCATCCACATACACCTCAATTTCTACATGCATCATATCATGAAAGATGGCGATCATCGCCCTCATGTAAGTAGTGCGGGCATTTTTTAGCCCAAAAGGCATATCCGGTAATGATACACTCCCCATGGCGTGATGAATGTCATATTTTGCGTATCTTCATCATCCATCAGTATCTGATGATAACCTACATAACAATGAACAAAAAATTGCACTTCATGCTCGGCGCAGTTATCAATGAGTATGTGAATGTTCGAGAGTGGGAAATTATCCATTGGGCTAGCACGGTTAAGATCACAATAATCCACACAGATCCTTATTTTCCCATCTTTCTTTGGTACCGGGACTATGTTGGACAACCATGTCAGGTACGGTGTCACTTCAACAACTCCTGACTGAATTTACTTTTCCACTTCTTCTTTAATTTGGATGCTGACATCAGGCTTAAGCTGCCTGATTTTCTATTTTACAGGGGCAAATCCTTTAAGGATCGGCAACCTATGGGCAACAATGTTCGTACTCAAACCCGGCATATCGGTGTAGGACCAAGTGAAAACATCTTCATACTCTTTCAGCAAACTCCGGTACCTTTCTTACTCATTTTCTGTCAAATGCACACTTATTCTAGTTTCTCGAACCAACTCTTCATTTCCTAGATTAACTGCCTCTATTTCCTCTAGGTTTGGCGTTGGTCTGTTCTCATATTCTTCTTCGACATCTATCAATCCTTCTGGTTCAGTTATCTCTTCTTCTTGATCGTCATTTTGTTCGTCATCATTTTTACTTATTTCATAACATGTCATGACATTATTTGTGGCCTCTGTATTATTACTGTAAAATAAAATAACACGGTTATTAATCGTGTAAAAGTAATTTTAACTGCGTATTTATATAATCATTTATATATATACATATATATTTATATAGGTATAGTAAAATGATTTTTGTCTTTATTATAAGTTTTGAGGCATTTTCATTGAAATTTAAAAGAATGATACAAACTGTTGTCCTAACTCGGAATGGAACATTGAGCCATTTACGTAATTAAACAACACGTAAATAAAACATGAAAAGATGATAAGCCGAGCCTCAAAGCTGACTTTTGCCATTTTTTTCTTAAAATGAGTATTCTTTCTACCGTAGAGTGAACAATGGGGTAGAAGTCCATCCACTTGTTGTCTCTCCTGGTTCGGCACAACGAATCTCTAATGCTTCAAAGCATTCTTCAATGATGGCTACGCATTCTTCTTCCCAAAACAACGTCCTTAAACCCTCTTCTGGATCTTCGCTGTTGTGACCCAATTGGCATGCTGTGAAGGACTGGTATAGATGAAGGAATGACTTTCTCATTTCAACGGGACCTCTCGGTCCATATTCTGCTTCTTCTTCTTCTTCTTCTTCTTCTTCTTCTGCACATAGCTCGTATCCAACCCCAAATCGACACTTCCCATGTCTGATACTCACTGGTTCTCTGATTCCTTGTAAGCTCTTTCCCAGACCTTTCCTGGGTTCAAAATCATTCCTTATTATAGTTTTAGCAACCATTTTATAGACCAGCGGCATAAGGATATCTTCATCATCTCCCCTACGATCTACCATTGCTAGCTCAACAGTGTGAAAATCAGCACTCACTGGTGACTTCTCTATGACTGGCATAGATTTATCCAGATAGTTATGGACACTTCCTTTGTCGTGAATCACAACTTCTTGATCATCCCATATGAATTTGAGAGACTGGTGTAACGAAGATGATACAACCCCCGCGGCGTGCAACCAAGGTCTGCCCAACAAGAGGTTATAACTTGTTTTGATGTCCATGATGACGAACTCCACTACAAACTCTGCGGGGCACATTTGTATGTATAGATCTATTTCTCCAATTGGGTCACTGGTTGCACCATCATAAGCATTTACGTTGGTTTGACTTTGACGGATCTTTCCAACATCATACCCGAGTTACTTCAAAGTCATCACAGGACATACATTCAACCCAGCTCCTCCATCAATTAACACTTTAGGAATAATCTTGCCACGGCACTTGACTGTTATGTGCAAAGCCTTATTGTGAGCCTTACCCTCTGTTGGTAATTCATCATCAGAAAATGATAGCCTATGCGCTCGTACAATATGCCCCACGATCTTGACAAGTGTTTCTAGTGCCGGCGGGTACTTGGATTTCATCCAAGGCTTTCATCAAGGCCAAGCGATGTTGAGACAAACTGAGTAGCAATGACATTACCGATATCCGGGCAGGAGTCTTTTGCAGGTGCTCGACAATCAAATAATCCTTGACTAGCATTTGCCTCCAGAAATTTTCAGCTTCACCTTCGGTGGTTGGTCTTTTCTGAGGGTTTTTGCGGCATGGCGCTTTGAGCACAGGTTCTTCTGGGGTATAACACCTTCCTAAACTAGTCATATCCTGAACCACAACAGCTACCTCTTTTTCCTTATTGATCATGATCTAATGCCGTATTTTGATCACAAAGAGTGTCTTCTCAATTGATCCTGATGCTTTGAGTATGAATGGCTCATTATGAATTTGAGCGACTGTTGAGGGATATTTGAGCATGAATAATCCTTGACTAGCATTTGCCTCCAGAAGTTTTCAGCTTCACCTTCGGTGATTGGTCTTTTCGAGGTTTTTGCACGTGGCGCTTTCGAAAGCACACGAGTTCTTCTGGGCATAACACCTTCCTAACCTAGTCATACCCTGAACCATAACAGGTACCTCTTTTTCCTTATTGATCATGATCTAGTGCGGTATTTTGATCACAAAGAGTATGTTCTCAATTAATCCTGATGCTTTTAGTATGAATGGCTCGTTATGAATTTGAGCGACTGTTGAGGGATATTTGAGCATGAAAGGATCTCTTTTGGCTATAACAGATGTCTCGGACCTCTTTGTCAGAGGGCTTAACACTTCTTCTCGCCCCTGTAAAGACAACGAGGCTACGGTGCTCTCTAACCCTTCAATATTTGTACGAATTATTGCCGATCTCTCTTGCCATTCATCACCTCTTTCTATCATGTGAATTTGGTTTCCTCCATGCTTTGGGAGAAGATTGTGTACACATTCAGAGATGTCGGTTCCAGGATAAGCTCATGATTGTCAATCATATCCTGTAGTTTGTGCCTTAGGTTTATGCAATATTCGGTGGCATGGCCAACTTGGTTAGAATGGTAGGCGCAAGTGAAATCTATACTCCGTACCATCGATCCGTGAGGATTTCAGTTTTTTGGTGGAACAATGCTTCTTATTCGCCCAGAGTCTCTTAGCTTGGCAAATAAACTAGTCGTTCATTCTGGCAAATGAGTGAATGCTCTTATGGGTTTCCTTTGCGGTGCCTCATAGTTTGCTGGTGGAGGCTGGTTCCAAAAAGTCTGGTTTTGTGGAGCTTGGTTGTTAGGTGCTGCCATTCGATAATTTGGTCGTGGAGTTTGGTTGCTTAGTGCTGGTATTTGATAATTTGGTTATGGAGCTTGGTAGCCGGGTTGTGCGTAGCACACAGACATTAGGCTGTATTGGGGTGAAGTGGTTATATAGTTGGTTGGTGGAGGTATTTGGTAGTTATCATGATTTTTGTGGGTCATCTCTTTTCCTATGCTCTTAGGGCTAGTAGTTCTAGAAACATAGGCTATATCTTCTCTTTTCTTTTTTCCACCTGCGGCACCAGACACACCTGCTCTCTTTAGTATGCTAACTATCCTGGCGATTTTGAGGCCATCTTCGATATCTTCCCCAACTGCGACTAAATCTGCAAAGGAACTTCCTTTCATAGTTATCATTTTGTCAAAGCAATCAGCTTCCTGGTACCATATGAATGCGGCTACCAGCTCAACTTCAGTCATAGGTGGTTGCACACGTGTCGCTTCGTCTCTCCAGAGACTAGCATATTCTCGGTAGGTTTCAGTTGATTTCTGATGAATTTTCTCAAATGAGAAGCGATCAGGCACATTTTTCACATTGAAATGGAATCTTTCCATGAACGAACTTGCTATTTCTTCCCATGTTTTCCATCAGCTAATATCTTGGGAGATACACCATTCCATAGCTATTCCTGACAGACTTCGACTAAACAACCTCATGAGAAAGGCTTCATTTCCACTATTTCCAACCAACTATTCGCAGTACGCCCTTAAGTGGGCTCTGGGGTTACCCGACCCATTTGAAGTAACAAAATTTGCGAATTTTGAAGGCCTCTGGCAGACCCAGGTCAGGATGTATGCACAAGTCAGAGTATCTCAACCCCTCTTTCTTCTTAGAGCCATGTTCCAGTTCAGCAATTTTCTTCCCCATCTATTTCTCGATCTTGTGTATTCTTGCTTCATAGAATATAATCATGTTCTCCAGTTCTGGTGAAGAGTCAATATGGGTGACATGGTCTTGGAAAGTGACATTTGGTTGCATGGGGTGAATCACAGGAACTCCTGTCACCCGAGGGGCTTGATAAGCATTTGCAATTGTAACGTGAGCAGGTGTTTGAAAAACTGGGGTTTGGTGGAAGGAATTCCCCACATGGGTGGTATTCCGGCATAGTTCAGTTTGAAAAGTAGCCCCAGTCTGGGTTTGAGGGAAATGGTCAGGGATTGGTAAGTCTAGATTTGGGAAAGCGGGTGGAGGTCTCCTAGCCTCAGCATTAGTAGCACTTTCCTTTTCGGCCCTCCGGCGGTCCGCTTCTTCTCTGCCTTCAGCCAATTGTCTCATCAGGAGACCGACAGCCTTTTCTAAAGGCATTCCAGCTATGTCAGCTGTTGGGGTACCTTCGACTAAAGCATTTCTGTTCGGTGGTGGAGTTTCAGGCATGTTTTCTTCTTGATGTTTTAAGGACGCTGCAGCAGCTTTTGACCGAGTGACTGGTGCCAGCGAATCGACCCCTGTCTATTAGAGAAAACAACTCAAAAGCTCCAAGTTAACGTTAGATTTAAGCATGAAAAACATCATGTTGTTTGCAGTTTATAGCACATAGAATAATATATTTTATTTCAACTCTTGATTGATTCACATTCCAAGGTTATTTTTTAGGAATATTGATTTTTTGGTAAATAGTTTGTTTAGTTGATTTGCTTCTACCCATCCTATACTAAGGGGGATTTAGATTTTTCTTATAAAACGACCGAGTCTTAAATAGACTGCCTACGTATCCCACCAAAGGGAAATCAGGTCCATTTGTAGTTCAGGCATACATAGAAAACATTTTTTCCTATGCTACCCGAAACTTAGTTTTTCTACCCTGACCAGGCCTTAAGTAGGCTTCCCACGTATCCCCAACGGGACATCAGGTTGGTGAGGTTCCGTTTACATAAAAAGGGAAAGGGATACTCTATCTTATTGAAAGCAGTAAAGGGATAATTATGTTTTTCTACCCAACCATACTAAGCAGGTCTTCTTTGTCTTCTTTATCTTCATCTTCTATCCTTGTCTTCCCGCGACAATCCAAACATGGCCTTCATTCACGAGGTGCTCCAGTTCAAACTTGAAATCCACACATTCTTCATGTCATGACCCATTTTAGCCTAGGTCATGCGGGAACCTACAATTGCGCCCTCGGTAGGCGAACCCTTAACTCAACATTCACAATTAATAAATATAATAAAAAGCGGAAGAAGTAAATGACGTAAGTCTCACAATATAGCATAATATAAACAATTTAAAATGAAATCCACCCCCCTAGTCATACAAAAGCATCTAAATCTGAATAAATCTGTCCGAATAATAATACATAAAGTGTCTCAATTCATGTCTCAAAGGAAAGTAAGACATAAACACAAGTTTTTCGCCATGCTCACCCCGGAAAACTCAAGAGTCGATCAACCATAAGTGAGAAGTGATCCTGCGATACTCTACATTCATAAAAGAATGCAGCAAAAGCGTGTCAAGACAAACAACACATTGGTAGGCATAACAGGCCGACTAGGCATAGTTAACACAATCCAGAGAATAACGCAGATAAACAAGTAGAACAATCAAGCATGAAACAATATAATCATAAATGAGTATCCCTCAACACCTATGTAAGTATCTAACCCCAATATATATATATATATATATATATATATATAATATATATATATATATATAGAATCAACAACATAATCCACCACAATACAATCACCATCGCGACATCTAACTCAAGTTATAATGCAATGCAATGCAATAATAGAATGAATGTGATGCCATGCCATGCTATGCTAAGAGATGTGCACATGTACTGGACGGAAAATATCGACGTCTCGGTAAAGACAACCCAAAGGTGACTCGTGAAGTCTAAGTGCCACCCGTCCCGATCTTTGCTAATGCGACGGGACCCCGCGTAATTGTCACAAGGAAGTCTCACCAAAGACCACTCGGGGACCCGCGGAGCCCGTGTACTACAATCGAATTAGGGATAACATCGGAAATGACCAAGAAACAACGATGCCCGAATATACCATCGGACATCGACCTCCTCACAATCACTCAAAAGAGTTCTCAAATGATACCGATCACAAATCAACGATTCCGACAACCTCTTTCAACATCGTACTTCCTCACAATCACTAAAGTAAAAGAGTTTAGCAAGTATCAGCTTTCATAGAAACAACGATTTAAAAATGGATCTTCTCGAACAATCACTCAAGTAAAAGAGTTTATCAAATATCAGTTTCGCTCAAACAACGATACCGAATCATCACCGAATATCGACCATGCATGATAATATGACAGAATGCGTGTGGTGCATATGTCAATAATCAACAAGTAAGCTCAATATCACAATTACCTTAACGGGGTACACTAACAATATATCACATAACAATACCAACAGTGGGTATGCCAACATATATCAATAACTCAAGTACCAACAATGGGTACGCCAATAATGTATCATAGTACAAATACCGACAAGGGTATGCTAATCTTATCCCCAATCAGGACAACAAGAAAAATTCGCTATCTACCAACTACACATGGCATCAAGCCAACACTATTAAACAATCAAACACATATAACGGGGTGGCTAGTCCTAGCACAAACCAGGGCCCAACCTAAGGCAATATCCATCCAAACTTCACACCCGAAGGTTCACATGATGTCTCCGACATCATAATCTAAATATGTGATTCACTATACTAAGTCTCACCAAATGTAAACCATAGCCTACCAGGACAGCCGAACAAAGAACACTAACAGGTCACTCTATCGCATTGCCCTTCCTCTGAAGCTCAGAACCAAAGTAGTCTAAGCATAATTGAATTCTAAACTAGAAATCATGAATAATGATGCTAATATTGCTATGATAGCAATTAGGTCCAATTTAACGCTAGACATTGGGAAAACGGGCTCACAAGGGCGAAACGGGAAATTCATGGTTTAAATACCAAATTGAATCCTAGGTAATAACTCAATCATTTATTATTGATTTAGCTCAAGAACTATCCCCAAATCTGATTTCTAGAAAATCCCCCAAATTGGGTATAAACCCTAATTCCCCAAATTGGGTATGAACCCTAATTCCCAAAATCTGAAATTCAACATTAAAAGTGGAAGATATGGGGTTACTAAGCTTAGATTCATCAAATTTTAGTATTAGCATCCTCAATTTTATCAATTATAACCCTAGGGAGAAGTCTCCCAAAACCCTTTTTCAAATTCTATTATTGAAAAGCGAAGGGATGATTCTAAGATGATAATGATTAAAGAGAAGCAAGTGATTAGACAAAGCTTTACCTCCAAGAAATTCCTCAATTTATCCTTAAGAACAGCCTTCCCAAGCTCCAATATCGAGTTATGACATAATGAGGGACTAGGTCTTATTTTAAGACACATTTAATGAAATTTCCCTCCCCGTGACCGCCACGGCGAGGGTATTGCCGCTATAGCGGCACCGCTGCGGCGTAAGGGACACCGCTACAGCGGTGAAGTCCCAATTACTCATGAACGCCCCAGCGGTCACTTCACCGCCATAGCGGTACTGCTGGGGCGGCTCTGTTGCCGCCATTGCGGGCACCAGACACCAGAAGTCCCCATGTTTTCTAAGTTTTCCATCGAATTTTCGGGTTATTTTTTAGGCCATCTGCTCATGCCCCGACCACCTAAACTCATACAAAAATATACTACGAATGCACTCGTGGTCTCAGAATTTCCAACGGAGGTCCCGTTGACCGAGTCAACCACCGATGCTTACTTCCCGTTTCCTAGCCAAAGTCCCAAAATGCACCAAAATGCATTGGGAACCGAACCAATCATACACACAAGCTCTAAACAATCATCCGAACCTCTCAGAGTTGACGAAACTTTGGAAAATTTCTGTTTGCCCAAAGTCAACCTCGGGTCAAAATGAGTCAATAAACGCTCGAAAATAATGAAATTGCCAAAAGGACTATAACAACCAAATGGGTCGTTACATCATATACCAATTGAACCGTTGCTCGTCCTCCA
Source organism: Lycium ferocissimum (assembly GCF_029784015.1). Classification (NCBI taxonomy): domain Eukaryota; kingdom Viridiplantae; phylum Streptophyta; class Magnoliopsida; order Solanales; family Solanaceae; genus Lycium; species Lycium ferocissimum. The sequence continues at coordinate 32,028,865 of NC_081342.1, read as the reverse complement.
GTAAAGAAAAGAAAGAAGGCAGGGAAATACCTGAATCAGTGAACAACTGGGGATATCGGCTACGCATATCGAACTCAGTCTCCCCAAGTAGCCTCTTCTACAGGGCGGTGCTTCCATTGCACCTTCATAGAAGCAATCTCCTTGGACCTTAATTTTCGAACCTGCCTATCTATGATCGCAATAGGCTCCTCCTCATAAGTCAAATTCCCATCAAGTAATATAGAATCCCAACGGACAATATAGGTACCATCGGCATGGTATCTCTTCAGTATCGAAACATGGAAAATCGGGTGAACTCCAGCCAAACCTGGCCGTAATGCTAACTCGTAAGCTACATCGCCTATAAAATCCACGATCTCAAATGGGCCAATGTATCTAGGGCTCAACTTTCCCTTCTTACCAAACCTCTTAACACCCTTAATGGGTGAAACCTTCAACAGAACCTGATTACCAATAGCAAACTTCAAATTCCGAACCTTTCGATTGCATATCTTCTGGGCTGCTTTGAGCCGCACGAGTCTTCAATAACTCTCACTCTATCAAGGGACTCTCTCAATATATCCGTGCTCCCAGGTCACGCCTCAAACCCATTGAACCAACCAATCAGAGATCTACACCTCCTACCATATAAGGCCTCAAAAGGCGCCATATCAATACTCGCATGATAACTGTTGTTATACATAAAATTCACCAAGTGCAAGTGCTGATCCCAATGACCACCAAAATCAATAACACATGCTCTCAATATGTCCTCAAGCACCTGAATGGTCCGCTCAGACTGGCCATCGGTCGGGATGGACACTAAAAGTCCAATCGGGTACCCAATTCATCATGAAATGCTCTCCAGAATCGGGAGGTGAAGATAGTACCCTGATTAGATACAACAGAAACAGGGAGCCCATGTAATCTCATAATATCCCAAATATACATCTTGGCCAGCTTCTCCGCGGTATAAGAAACCTGAACCGGAACAAAGTGAGCGGATTTAGTCAATCAATCCACTATCACCTGAATAGAATCAAACTTGCCTAGGGTCTTCGGAAGACCCGTGACAAAGTCCATGGTAATCCTCTCCCATTTCCACTCAGGAATGGGCATCCTCTGAAATACCCCACCGGGTCACTGGTGCTCATACTTTACCTGTTGATAATTTCCACACTTAGCCACAAAATCAACTATATCCCTCTTCATACGGCGCCACTTATAAGTCGTCTCAAGTCACGGTACATCTTAGTCATTCCCGGATGAATGGAATACGCTCAAGATAAGATCACCTATTACGAGAAACGCATACGCGTCCTCTAATCGTCAGAATGCCCTCAGAATCAATCACGGCCTCCTTGGCCTCACCTCTCGATACCCTATCTTGGATCTTGCTCAACTGAGAATCCTCAAACTGATGAGCCTTGATTAGATCCAATAACGATAATCTCGCCTCTACACAAGCCAAAATCCTCTCCAGGGTCGAGATGTCGAGGCAGAACAAAGCTGTTGGCTAGAATCTAAACCTCCACGGCCAACGGATGCTCAAAAATAACCAATCGAGCTAAACTCCCCATACTCACTGCCTTACGACTCAAAGCATCAGCCACCACATTGGCTTTACCGAGGTGATACAAATGAGATGGTAATCCTTCCATCGGTATTGCCGCCTAGAATTAAGATCTCTTGGGTAAACACATGCCGAAATATAAAAACCTCATAATGGACACCGTACAGGTAATGCCTCCAAAGGTTCAAAGCGAAGACTACGGCCAACAACTATAAATTATGGGTAGGGTAATTCTTCTCGTGAACTTTCAACTGGCGGGAAGCATAAGCTATCACCCTACCCTCCTGCATCAACACCGTACCCAATCCCATACAGAAAGTATCACAGAAGACGGCAAAGTCCTTGTCCTGCGGTGTAAGTCTAATTATAAATAAAAGAAGCTTGAGCAAGCCTCCTCATAATCGTGCGTCTACTGGAAGGGAACATCCTTTTGAGTCAATCTGGTCAAGGACGAAGCAATGGCAGCAAAAACCTTTCACAAAATGGCAGTAATAACTGGCCAAACCCATAAAACTACGAATTTCGGTACTAGACCTTGCCCAACCCAATCGAATCAACCATAATCCCTCCTTGGACACCACATGGCCCAAAAATGCTGCGAGAAACGAACTCACACTTAGAAAATTTAGCAATCAAACTATGTTTCTTCAACAACCTAAGGGCGGTATGAAGATGGCTCTCATGCTCCACTCTACTCTTAGAATACACCAAGATGTCATCAATAAATACAATCACAAAAGAATCAAGGAACGGCCTAAAGATGCTATTCATCAAGGTCATAATGCACTCATTGGTAAACCCGAAAGACATCACTAGAAACTCATAGTGGCCATATCTCGTCTGAAATGCTGTCTTCGGAATATCCTCTGCCCTAATCTTCAACGGATGATAGCCGGAACGCAAATCAATCTTAGAAAGCATCGAAGCACCCTGAAGCTAGTCAAATAGATCATCAATACAAGGCATAAAGCAATTGTTCCAGATAGTGACCTTGTTCAACTGGCGGTAATCAATGCACATCCTCATGGTCCCATCTTTCTTCTTCACAAATAACGAGAAAGACTCAAGGAGATGCTCGGTCTAATGAACCCCTTGCTCAATAAATCTTGCAATTGTTCCTTAAGTTCTCTCAACTCTGCAGGTGCCATCCGATATGGTGGGATAGAAATAGGACGAGTATCGGGGCCTACATCGATACAGAAATCAATGTCACGATCAGGTGGCATACCCGATAAATCTGATGAAAACACCTCGACGAGCTCGCTCACAATAGGAATAGACTCAAGGGGTGGAGATGCAACAGTCGTATCATGAACATGCGCCAAATACGCTAAACACCCCCTACTTACTAATTTCTTCGCCTGAAGAAAATAAATAATCTTCTTCGGAGCGGACTAGAAAGCACCTCTCCAATCAAGGAATGCCCTAAAGTGACTATCTTGCATGACCCAAGATCGCATGATAAGTTGCCGAATATAATATCAAAGTCCATCATATCATGAATCATCAAATCTATCCAAGTGTCATACCCAATAAAAGTAACTAAACAAGACCGGTAGACTCGATCAACAACCACAAAATATCTGACTAAAGTAGACACATGAACAGGTATATCTATGCTATCACAGGGTAAATCCCAACCAACAACATGAAATGCAGATACATACGAATAGGTGGATCCAGGATCGGAAATACGATCGCTCTATAGCCAGGACATAAATGGTACCTGAGATCACAGCATTTGAGGCCTCTACCTCGGGCCTACCGGGAAATGAGTAAAAATGGGCTCTATCACGCCCAGCCTGGGATCCCCCTCTCGAACTCTAAGTACCACCTCTAGCTGGCTGCGATCCACCTCTAGATTTATGGGAAATACCGCAACCTGACTGAGCACCGCCTCTCTGAGAAGTCCCTTCTCAACCACCGGATGATACAGAAGTCCTCGGTGGCTGATAATCTCGCCTAGGTCGGGGACATCTCTTGGAAATATGCCCAACCTCCCTATAAGAGAAACATGTAAGCGGAGTCGAATGCTGAATCACAAAAATTGAAGACTCGGATGATAGCCTCCGTCCATAATCGGTCGGTGAGAGAACGAGCTCTCGGGAGCTCTGTCTAGTGTGGCTCACGAGAGGAAGCCATGTGCTTAATGTATGGGACGATCGAAATAGGGCTGAAGTGGCCTCAAAAACTGACCGACGCCCCGCGTACCAGAACCCTCAAACCTGCCAGTCTGACGTGGCCTCTTGTGACCACCACTAAAAGCACGAGCCTTGACGCCCTCAACCATCGAAGCATTGCTTAATAATGGACTGGAAGGAAGCCCCCATAGACTCTATCTAGAGGCAAAAAATCTATAGAGAGCCCACTAGCCCTCAACCATCGAACGCGTTTGCGCAGGGTAATTTTCCACCAAAATTTCCAGAATCTCCAGTTGTTTCCAGTGATCAACTTTTTTCCTCTTTTTTGCTTGTTTTCCACACTTAGGCTCTAGGGACCTCGTTTTACCTGAAACATAATAAAAACCACGTAAAATCACATAGATTTGCTTAAAAATAAGTAAAACTTATAGCCGAAAAGCATCGATTGTGGCGTAAAATCACGCCACATCAACACCCCCAAATTAAAGTATTTGCTTGTCCTCAAGCAAGCCATACAAAACAATGACTCAATCTATCACCTAGATATCATAGAATAACAATGTCTACATTGGTTTTGACTCTGAACTACCGGCATGCATGTTTTTCTTCCAAGGACCACCCCAATTTTCTATTTTAAAGCAATATACACAACTCAAGAACGCTATGATTAACAATGAATCTTCGATGCATGAAATTATATTATCGAACATATTATGATGCACACAAACGCTACTTTAGGCGGTCACTTTATTTTTGCTCAATTCTCATCCTTATGCCCTCACATAGACCAAAGAATGTCCCAAAGATACATACACACAACAAGAATGGGACGAAGACGAAAGAGAAAAGAAAAAATGCTCACACTCACAAAGAAATTCATATCTACACATACAAATACCATAGGCTTGCCCTTATTTTCTATGTTTTCATCCTAGGCTCATTCGGTTGTGATCACATTAGGACTTGTTTTGGCTTGTAATGTAGGCTTAGGGACGGGTAGGATACTTTTTGGATAATAGTGACTTCCCCTTCCTTGAACACTACAACATCTCTTTACCTTAATTCACCTCTTTTCTTTCCAACCCCTTTATTTTCTTTCAAGTTTTCGACCTCGATGTAGTTTTATTCCTATCCAACTTGCAAATCTTTTTGTGTTACAGTTTTATGATTTTTCCCTTTTTTTGTTTTATTTATATTTTTTTTATATGCAACTACCACATCGAATTCCTACTAGCAAGCTCCACCACCCCCAACTTATGTTTTTAACATCTACTCTACATTTAATTCACCCCCAACTTAGGCATTTTGCCTCATCTATCTAGTAGCATCAAGGAGGGAATGGGTGCGAAGATGGATTAATTGTACAAAGGGTAAGGTTTCATAATTTGCTAGCCAAGAAAAAGGTCAAAAGTCTCAAAAAGGGTAACTAGGGATATTTGGAACTTTGGTAAGGCTTATTTAGGCAAAGTGACTATTTACACAAAGAAAGCCTAAGATCATCTCACAACCAAACTGACCTTCGGATCTCAAACAAGACCAACCGGGCAAGTTCTAGATTATACATGCATAAACAGAACCAAACTAACAACTCACACACACATTGGCATAAAGACAATTATTTTTACACTTGTGACCTCCTAAGTAGTCATTTATCACACACAATACCCCAATAATCATAATGTCATATAAAGAATCAATCATGTCAACCACTATCCTTCTAAGTATGTATTTTTAAGTTTTTGAGGTCCAAAATTTCCAACAAACCATAACAACATGCCATCGCTATGAGTAACACCAAATAAGTCACAACTACTTTATTCAACCTAAGCAACAACTTAAACATGCCAAGCTTCAACAAAAAATATAAAAACCCTCAGAAAAGAATTCAGCAAAGAAAAGCCAGGAGGTCCTAAACACATATTTACAATACAACAATGCCAGATAGCCACCCCCAACTAAAAAATTTGCAGTGTCCTCACTGCATCACATAAGCATACAAAAAATATCTGAGGCATACCTGCTAGCACTGAGTGCTATAGTCATCTCTCCTCGCTTCGAGCCGGGAGACGCTTTCTTTCTCGGCAAGACAAAATCTTTCTCATTTTCCTCTTCTCATTCTCGTGCTCCGCATACACTCCTCGAATACTCATCATCTTGTTCAAAAACTTGCTTTGCTTTTTGGCGTGTTCTCTCTTGCCTTTTTCTCGCTCCTCTCCATCTTACCCTCGTTTTTCCTTTATATGCTTCGCCTCCTCCACTACACCCGCTAATGTCGGACACCGCATCCGTAAGGAGCCGAGATGTGCCCTCTCCATAGGCCCGAAGGAGACTAGCCACTAGCCGCCGACCCGAGTGTCCACCCCATGGACCTCGGGTGGAGATATAATCGAAAAGGCTCCGGCGTCCTTTGCAGCCGGGTGGAAAGAGTGGTATAGGCCGAGTAGAAGTGCACCCCATCGGGCCGAATCTACGCAGAGGTGAACTGCCCAAATGACAGGGCTGCTACGTCAATCTTCCTTTTTTTTCTGCACATTACCGGGCCCTCTCTTCTTCAATGGATGAATCGTCCACCGAGCCCATTTTCTTTGTCACCTGGCCTTGTCGGCACCCCATCAGTGGCACACAAATAAGTGATCAACGACCGGAAGAATAGACTCTTAGTCCTTTCAATCACCACCTCCCGTATTTCTTGCATAATAAGCTTCCCCACGTCCACAGCATCCCATCCATCACAATACAAATTACTTTAGCCTCTCAAGCGGGCACCTCCGAATCATGTTTAGAAGGCGCACTCGGATGTCACAATATCTAGCCAAGTTTTGGCCTCAGCAGTGAATTCTGGGAAGTCAATCTTCCTTTGCATTGTGGTCAACCACTTTGGTTACTCCCCACCATGAAGGTGGGTCACAAACTATTGTTGCTTAATTTGTTCGTACCTCTGTGCCATCTCACTGTTATCACTATCCTGCAGATTGTAGTAGGCATTGTTTCGAGAAGCATTGCACAGGACATCTACACCTCTGACTTTGACAATCGCCTGATCTGTAATGTCTGCCTCTGCAGTATTTGCATAGAATTCCCGCACAAGGGTATAATTTGCCTTGATTGGTTCATCCGCAAAGCGTATCCATCTACTTGTTACCAGCCTTTCATAGAACTCGGGCATCTTTTCTTCTAAATTTTCTGTTACGATGCCCCTTTCTTCGATGAAGCTCTTTCCCAGCAGTTTATCATAGAGCTTCGAACATTTTACTGACTAAAAGGTGGTGATATCGTAGTATTCAATCAAGGGCACTTGGGCAACATTGGATGTTGTAGCCATTTTTCAAGCTTAAGTACTTACAAAACAAACACACATGTCGAACATACATATGAATACCTAAGACAATGTATAATGAGGCAATTAGGCTAAAGAAATGGGTCACAAAAGTTTCAAAGCTACTCGTGCGAGCATTCCGTTTCAAAGACTAGTCGTTTTCCTTCAGCCGCGTCGCGCCACGGAGGTGCGTGCGACATTTTTATTTCGCGCGACATGAAGGGACCAGCGATCGCGCCGAGACGGTGATGCTTCAGCAGGCATTTTCACAAATAGGTTATGGGCATGATTTTGGGGCTTCGATTTCATGATATTAACCACGTATTTTTCCCTAACTTTTGAAACAAATCAACACCCAACTCTCAACTCACATCACTCAACAACTAATAACAATTTACATGACAAGAAATTCAACAATGTCATCAAATTTTAATGCTTAAACAAGTGAAAGTAAAATTTTTCTTTCACCATTTCTAACATGAAAAGATGATAAAACAACCCTATGAACAAGAGAATGAGAGAATTACATACCTTGTGGTTGCAATTTGAAGAATTTTGAAGATTTGAAGTTGAGTTTGAGAGAAAAATGGGAGGAAAGGGAGGGAAATGGGGGTTATACCCCCTTGGCTTCTGTTTTTAAACATTTCTCTTACCTTGGGCTGCGCATTGGCGCGTTCGTGTGGTCCTATGGCGCGTTCGCGTTGAACGATATTTTTTTCTTTTTCTTTTCTTTTTTTTTTGTTTAGCGCGTTCGCGCAGAGGTATATGAAACCCCCTTTTTCCAGATCGCTTTTTTTTTTTTTTTTTTGTAGTCAAAAATAATAAAATAAACTATTCTAAAAATTTATAAATGATGGGTTGCCTCCCACCAAGCGCTTGATTTAACGTCGCGGCATGATGGTTACAAACTTTACCTCTTTTCTCGCCATTTGGAGCTTATCAATTGGGCACCCAACTTGGATTCAAGTTTGTGACCACGAGCAAATGGGGTCAAATATATGACCACGCCAAGTAAAATATTTTTCATCTTACACTTCTTGGCTTTCAAGTAAGGAATGTCGTTCTGCCTTCTTGAATTTTCAAATTGCAAAATATAAGGCTCTTGAACTTCTTGAATACGACATCCTCTTCTTCCCTCGGATTGGAGTCAACACCAACCAAATTTTTCAGAACAATGGTTGACTCCGATTTATTTTTTTCTTTGGCATTCCCAATAAACTCATCTTCATGGTTTACCCTTTCATCTTGAGCATTGGGGAGTTCATAATGATTTGCCCATGAAGGATTTTCTTCGTCTGTCATCAAACCAAGTTGGAGACTAGTTTCCAAGTATTCTTCCAAAGCTTTTTTATTTTCGTTACCCTCACCTAGCAGGCACCCCATCATGAGTTTGAACTCACCAATGTGGCCATGCTCACAATAAAAATCACTACTAAACAAGTTTTCATGGAAAGATGCCATTTTTTTTTTCAAGATAAAATAAAACACAGAAAACAACTACACAAATATCACAGGCTCAGTTCAAAGCAAATTAGCTTATTTCCTAAATTAGCCAAAATACGCCAATTGTTCCCCGACAACGGCGCCAAAATTTGATCCGCTCAAATTATACCTATTAATGGTATAACGCGGACATTGTCAAATATAGTAACCCAACAAGGTTGGGGTCGAATCCCACAGAGAACAATATGTAGGCAATTTAAGCAGATTAGGAATTATCACTAGCAATAGCTAGACTGAACGCATCAATAGTGGTTTTGATAAGGTTTTAATAAAGTACGGAAATATAAATTCTAATCTAGAAAGCAAGTGAATTGATCAATGGCCACAAGAATGGAATAAAGGAAACTACTTCTCAAGTAACGATCCAATATATTTCACGAATTATAAGTAATAGCAAGTTTATATTATTTAGCCTCGGATAATGACTCTAAATTAACTTCTTCCGAAGATTAACTAGACTACCCAATTGAAGATCCCTCAAGCAATTAGAAGCATTAAGAACACCCGAATATGGCTCCAAGTGGTATCGCCTATTCCTAGGTCAATTTCCATTAGATGAGGGTTAACGCCCCAAATTCATGTTAATTATTCTATCCCAACCCCGTTCTTCCTCTTCCGAGTTTCAAACAACGTAAATGGGCAAGTCCTAGGGTTAGCTACTCCCTTGAGAAACGCTGAAGAACAAGAATAATTAAAATAACAATAACTTACTTGATTAAAAATAATGTCGATCAATAAATAAGCACAACAAGACTATCAATCTTAATTGTCACCAAGAAATTCCCATAAACAAGGATTAAATAAAAGAAAGAAGAGATATTTACGTAGGAACCCCTAGCCTCTAAACTTGTGTTTTATGCCAAAGATCATTTTACAATGTTCCAAGGCTTTTAAATGAACTGTAATAGAAAAAATCATCCAAATCCAAGTTCTGCTCGGACTGGGCCGGAAAACCTTCAGTGCGAACACGCCACGTGGCAGCGCAATCGCGTGGATGACGTCAGCAGTAATTTCATTCTTCAGCGCGAACGCGTGATACACTCGCGCGAACGCGCAGAGTAATTTATACGCGTGGGCGCGAACGCGCAGGGTAATTTTCCACCAAAATTTCCAGAATCTCCAGTTTTTTCCAGTGATCAACTTTTTTCCTCTTTTTCGCTTGTTTTCCACACTTAGGCTCTAGGGACCTCGTATTACCTGAAACATAATAAAAACCACGTAAAATACCATCGAAGCATTGCTTAATAATGGACTGGAAGGAAGCCCCCATAGACTCTATCTAGAGGCAAGAAATCTATAGAGAGCCCACTAGTCCTCCAACAAAGTGTCTGATCCTATCAGCCTTGGTAGGTATCAACAGAGTAGATAAAATGGGTCACACATGACTCCAAAGACATGCCCCTCTGCTCAAGGTGTAGAAACTGCTCTTTACGAGCCTCTTTCAAAGATCGGGGCACATACTTCTCAAGGAAGGCCCGGTAGAACTGACTCCAAGTCAACAAAGAAGAACCCTCAGGTCTACACGACACGAAATACCTCCACCACGTCTTCGTGTCACCACGAAACTGGTAGGACATATAATCAATGTCGTGGGTCTCCACTATACCTATACGGTACAGCAGCTCATGCATATCAAGAATAAATTCATAGGCATCCTCAGACGAAGTACCAGAGAACCTCGGCGGCTCTAACTTCCTGAACCTCCCCACCAGATCCTTATCAGCAGCAGTCACAATGGCGCCATCCATAGGCCTAATATCCTCCCCAGGGGCGGGTATAGCATTAATGCGGGGAGCTATGGCTGCAGCGAGATGTGCTACCCACGTGGGTCCCTGTTTAGGGGTCTGTGCCCAAACCCTAGTCTGTGAACCCCCGCCGGGAGTAGTAACACCAGCGACCGCTTGCTGGGTATCAAGATAAAGCAAGACCCTAGCCATAGTGTCATGTACGGTGGGGTCACGCCATCCCCTATAGTCTGGTCTCTACCCAGCTGGTGCTCGGGAGATGGAGACCTCTTTCGTCACTGGCCCACTGTCGGAGCTCTACCCCTGGCTAAGGCAGCCTCGCGGCCTCTCGCTCTGCCGCGTCCTCTGACTGTAGCGAGCCCTCGGGTGCCAGCCGTAGCTGCGGGCTCCGACACCTGACCTCGGGTCGTAGTAGCTCGAGTCCTCACCATTTGTGAGAGAAGAGATAAGAGTTAGATGCCAATTTGGTCTTTTCAGATACCAATTTGAATATAGTATCACGATGGAAAGAAAGAAGATGAGATTTCCTAAATGTCCCAGAGCCTCCCGCAGATAAGTACGGAGCTCATCGTACCGATCCACGAGACTCTACTAGCCACGCTTTTTTATTAAAGATCAGGTAACCTAGGCCTCTGATACCAACTTGTCACGACCCATTTTAGCCTAGGTCATGCGGGCACCTACAATTCCCCCCTCGGTAGGTGAACCCTTAACTCAATGTTCATAATCAATAAATATAATAAAAAGAGGAAGAAGTAAATGACGTAAGTCTCACAATATAGTATAATATAGAACAGTGCGAAAGTAAATGAAACAACCCAGTATCTGGTCTGGTCATACAAGAGCATCTAAATCTAAATAACTCTTGTCCGAATAATATTACATAAAGTGTCTCGTTTTATATCTTGAAAGGAAAGTAAGACATAAACAATAGAAGAATCTTCGAGGTCATTGGACGCCATGCTCACCATGGAAAACTCGGTGTAGAAGAGTCGAAGAGTCGACAACGAGTCGTAGAAAGACATCCAAATCGACATACTACGTATTCATAAAAGAATGCAGTGAGTGCAGGTTAGTACAACCAACAGTACTGGTAGGCATCATAGGCTGACTAGGCATAGTTAACACAAGTTAGAGAATAACGTAGATAAACAAGTAGAACAATCAAGCATGAAACAATATAATCGCAACTGAGTATCCATCAACACCTATGTAAGTATCTAACCCCAATATAATAAGTTTGAGTATGTCAATTCCTGGAACAATCAACACCATAGAATCAACAACACAATCCACCACAATACAGTTATCATGACATCTCACTCAAGTCATAATGCAATGCAATGCAATAATGGTATGAATATGATGCCATGCCATGCTATGCAAATGAGATGTACACATGTACCGGACGGAAATATCGACGTCTCGGCATCACAACCCAGTGTGACTTGCGAAGTCTGAGTGCCACCTATCCCGGATCTTTGCCAAACAGACAGTCGAGACCTAAGCAAATTGCTCATAAGTAAGCGACTCGGCCAGACCACTCTAGGGACCGCCAGCCCATGCACTACAATCGAATCCAGGAGAACATCGAAAATGGCCATGCAACAACGATGCCCGAATATACCATCGAACATCGGCCTCCTCACAATCACTCAAAAGAGTTGTCAAATATCAGTTTCACAAATCAACAATTCCGAAATTGAACCTCGGACATCGACCTCCTCATAATCACTAAAGTAAAAGAGTTTAGCAAGTATCAGTTTCATAGAAACAACAATTTCGAAATGGATATTTGGACATCGGCCTTTTTCACAATCACTCAAGTAAAAGAGTTTATCAAATATCAGTTTCGCTCAATTAATGATACCGTATCATTACCGAATATCAGCCATGCATGATAATATGAGAGAATGTGTGCAGTGCATATGTCAATCATCAACAAGTAAGCTCATTATCACAAGTACCTCAACGGCATACGCCAATAATATATCACATCATAATACCAACACTGGGTATGCCAACATATATCAATAACTCAAGTACCAACATTGGGTACGCCAATAATGAATCATAGTACAAATACCGACAAGGGTATGCCGATCCTATCCCCAATCAGGAAAACAAGCGACATTCGCTATCTGCCAACTACACATGGCATTAAGTCAACACCATTAAACACTCAAACACATATAACGAGGTGGCTAGTCCCAGCACACATCAGGGCCCAACCTAAGGCAATATCTATCCCAACTTCACCCCCGAAGGTTCACATGCTGTCTCTGACATCAAAATCTAAATATGTGATTCACTATACTAAGTCTTACCAAAGGTAAACCATAACTTACCTGGACTGCCGAACTGCAACACCAACAGGTCACTCTATGGCCTTGCCCTTTCTTTGAAGATCAGAACTAAAGCAGTCTAAGCATAATCGAATTCTAAATTAGAAATCATGAATAATGATACTAATATTGCTATGATATCAATTAGGTCCAATTTAACCCTAGAAATTGGGAAAGCGGGCCGACAAGGGTGAAACGAGAAATTCAAGGGTAAAATACCTAAATTTGATTTCTCGAAAAACCCCCAAATTGGGTCTGAACCCTAATTCCCCAAATCTGAAATTCAACATTAAAAGTGGAAGATATGGGGTTACTAAGCTTAGATTCATCACATTTTAGTATTATCATCATCAATTTTATCAATTATAACCCTACAGAGAAGTCTCCCAAAACCCTTCACCCTTCTACTTCTAAAAAGATTGAAAAGGGAAGGGATGATTCTACGATGATAACGATTCAAGAGAAGTAAGTGATTAGACAAAGCTTTACCTCCAAGAAATTCCTCAATTTATCCTCAAGAACAGTCTCCCCAAGCTCCAATAACGAGTTATGACATAATGAGGGACTAGGTCTTATTTTAAGACACATTAATAAAATTCCCCTGCCCGTGACTGGCACGGCGAGGGTATTGCCGCTACAGCGGCACTGCTGCAGCATCGGGGACACCGCTGCAGCGATAAAGGCCCAATTACTTATGATTGCCCCAGCGATCACTTCACCGCCATAGCGGTACCTCTGGGGCGGCTTTGGTGTCGCCGTTGCGGGCACTAGACACCAGAAGTCCCCATGTTTTCTATGTCTTCCATCGAATTTCTAGGTTATTCCCGAGGCCATTTGCTCATACCCCGACCACCTAAACTCATACAAAAATATGCTACAAATGTACTCGTAGTCTCAGAATTTCCAACGGAGGTTCCGTTGGCTGAGTTAACCACCGATGCTTACTTCTCATTTCCCATCCAAAGTCTCGAAATGCACCAAAATGCATTGGGAACCGAAACAATCATACATATAAGCTCTAAATAATCATTCGGACTTCTCGGAGTTGACGATACTCCGAAAAAGGTTTATTTGACCAAAAATCAACCTCGGGTCAAAATGAGTCAATAAACGCTCGGAAATGGCGAAAGTGCCAAAAGGACTATAATGACCTAACGGGTCATTACATTTCAATGTTTTGGCCAGGGCGGCTATGGTGATACACACAAAACCTTTCTTTCAGAGATCCTGGGCGACCCTGATAGGTTTGTGGCACTGCTCTTATCTTCTTCCAGCTACATAGTAGGGAGTGCATCCTGGTGTATGCCTCTTCGAATTTGGAAAAGTCGTTTCTCCAGAACCTAACCTTTGATATCCTTTCTGGATGATTTCTTCCTTGGTCATGAGTCAGGAGAGAGTGGGGTCTCCACAGTTGGCTAATCCTCCCTTGGTCAATCCATTGGATAAGCTTCCTTTCCAATGCTCGCACTATTTACATCTTGTATGACCTAAGCGACTTCGATGGTAGAGGCATTTTACGATATCATATAAGTGTATGGTGGCTTGCATTTGGGGTTTGCGCGTACACTCCAAAGCTCCCCAAAGTTTCCAAGAGTTCTTATTTAGACAACTCTAACGGTGTACCCCGATTGTACGATCTTGTGCCGTTAAGAACAATTGTACACGAAACTAGAGGTTCCTTGAGCTGAGATTCGTAGAGGTTTCCATAGACTTTCAGATTGGGGATAAGTACTTCGTCGTCTCCATATGGTATGGGGTCAAGCCCTTCTTGTTGATTGAGTTGGACATAACTCCCGAGTAGAGCTTCAGGGGTCTTTACCTATTTTACCCGATTGGCAGGGTGTTGCTTTGTAAGTTCCTCAACATAAGCCAGGAGAGTTTCTACTTCTTTCATTTATTCATTGGCTGCCTTAGTGGTTTGTATGGCCTCTTTCATTCTAGCAGTGGCTAGGGCCATTCTGTCGTCCCATTGTCGGTTTTTCTCACTTGTGGCTTCCGCGCTCTCATCGTCACTGACTAGGTTGACATAAGGAGAAGTCGCAGTCATGTTGTCTGGAGTCTCCATTTCCTATTGGTAAATCAACCTTTTAAAAGTGGAGCAAAATTTGTTTTGGGGGTTATTTTCTTGGTTTTTCTTTTGGGTAGTGACCGGAATGTGGACCAATCAAGAGTTTTAACAAATTATATGATTTTCATACAAAGCAGTTATATCAAGTAAGCATTTAGATAATATATAATTTGCTTTCCTATACCTCGTTGCTCTAAGGCTACTAGTGTATGAAGCAAAATTGTGCCATATGTAAAATAAATGTATTGTTCCAAAAAAAAAAAAAAATCCTAGTGCTTTTTATTAATAATATTTTCCCAAGTGGGATTACAGGGCTTTTTTAATTAAATGCAATAATCAGAAAAAGTCCACTCCACGGACGGAAATCTGCTCTTTATCATCTCGCGCCTTCTTGGCCCTCCGAAGGGCGGTCTAAATGGCTACATGGGTTGGCATCAATGCTGTCTCAATCCAACGACTTCTCTAACTGTCAGTCAATGACGTCCCTGTATCTATGGCTTCCTTAACAAAAGTGTCAAGCCATTCCAAGCTCTTCAATGAAGCGTCTGCCTCGTCTGTCAAACTCTCAATTATCTTTTGATCATATTCTATATTTGCTTGATGATCCATTTCTCTTCCTTTTATTCGTCGTTTCATTCTTCTGACTTGAATTGCATTCGCGGCTTCCCTATCCTCGGGAAATTTGTACAGATATGGCCCTGGAGTGGCAGTACCAGCTAACTCGGCCCTAAGCCACTCGTAGTAATTTTCATCATGACTTGGATTGGTTTGATCCTTGTCCAACTCGTCTTCCCTTATCACATTCTTTCAATCTTTTAGATAATCTTTTATTCCCTCGATGCGACCTTCTTCATAATCTCGTACAAACTCACCCATATTACCCATATTCGGAATAACCTGTCTCATACCAAACTGTCTAAGAACTCTCAATGGTGCGTAGGGTCTGATTCCCTTGATTCCCATAAACGATAGATATGGATGCCTACGGCTCTTGACATAAACAGTCTTGGAATGAAAATCAGGTACCCTCCACCTGATATGCTCTTTTCTTAGTCTAGAAAAGATGTGAGCCCATCATCTTTTATCTTGAGCCCCAAAAGGTATAGCATCGACTCCCAAGTAATCCTCTCTTAGGGGTGGATCTCGGCGGGTATATAAACCGCTCTTATCCAAATACTTAAGCATCCACCATTGAACTAAGAGGTTGCAACCTTGAAAATAGTAATAATGGTTACGGCACTCTCTCAAAGCTCGGTATATATCTGATAGGATAATACGGATGATGTCAAAATATTTGATAAGCCCATTTGTTGTAACTCCCCTAAGAACAGCATGGGCAAAAAGACAACTCAGGCATTAATAGCTAGGGAGGCATTTAGTGGAAATACCATGGTTTCCAGTAGACAGGTGATAAAGGCTAGTGTTTGGTTGGCTTTCCAGGATTGGGGTGAGAAAAACTCGAGGATGTGGTTCTCGTACCCTTGTTTGGATGAATACCTCCCATATAACTCTCTAAAGGCTATAGTGGGTCCCTGTGCCCAATCGGCTTTGTTGACAGCAAATATGTCTTTGATTTCTTTTGGGGCAGGTTTGTGAGGGATAAGGATATTTTGAGCAAATTTCTTTTTGGATCTGTTAGCACTTCCTATGCTTTCCAAGACATCTCTAATCTCTTCTAAGTGGGAGTCATCTCTATCTCTCCAAATCTGAACACCATTTTGTCGTTATCCCAATAACCAGTAATGATCTCTAGCAGACCCGGATCCCTGGTCATATCCACCAGTGAATGTAGATGCCCTATACAACGTCACAACCCAAACCGATAGGCCATGACTAGTGCCCGAGCTGGACACTCTTATACGAACCTGCTAGATATAATCATACTGAAACTAAGGACAATATGAAATTTTGTAAAAGCATGTTGTAGACTCATAGTGTCATATATCAGAATAACCTGTCTCCTGAGGAGTCACAGCTAATCAAAACATAGCAAAATATGAGAGCCGACAAGGCTGCTACTATATACGGGGATATCCAAAACAAACTATGTCGATAAAGCTGACCAAAACATATATACAACCTACACATGTCTACAGACCTCTAAGAGTATAACGGTGAAATATGACGGGACAAGGCCCCGCCGTATCCCTGGATATGCATAAGTCTATATTAGAGGATCTGTACAAATGACTCAAGCTCCGGAACAATGGATCTCTCCAAGCAGCTGAGTAGAACTCGAGGATCACCAAACTGAGTGTCTGTACCTATGGGCATGAAACGCAGCCCTCGAACAAAGGGGGTCAGTACGGAAAATGTACTGAATACGTAAAGCATGAAGTACAATAGTGAAGATCATGACTGAGTGAAAAGATGACAGGAGATAAGTATGATAATCAAGGAATACCAATGCATTTGTACCTTATGCTGTGAGTCATGCATATATGTATATATACTCTGTATACCGTACCCAGCCCATTATGGGACTCGGTAAGTGAAGTCATATACATACATATATACCATACCCAGCCCTTTAGTAAGGAACTCGGTGAGTGAAGTCATATGCATACATATATACCGTACCCGGCCCTTTAGTAAGGGACTCGGTGAAATCTATATATATATACCGTACCCGACCCTTTAGTAAGGGACTCGGTGAAATATATATATATATATATATATACACACACACCATACCCGGCCCTTTAGTAAGGTTCTCGATGAAATCTATTTATATATACCGTACCCGGCTCTTTAGTAAGGGACTCGATGAAAACTATATATATATGCCGTATCCAGCCCTTTAGTAAGGGACTCGGTGAAATCTATATATATACCGTACCCGGCCCTTTAGTAAGGGACTCGGTGAAATCTATATATATATATATAGATACCGTACCCGGCCCTTTAGTAAGGGACTCGGTGAGATGATGCAATGAAAATGTATATGAATGCCAAGCCTTTCATTAGTAACTCATAGTCTACGTATGAAGAACCTTTTGTGAATTCACAATCATGTTATCTCAGAATATCTTTTGAAAGAGTTATTATCGATGTGAGAGCACTTAGTATTAGGGGCAATCATGTACAAAATGAATCATCGTTTGGGATTCGAGAGAATAGATAGCATGAACTAACACTTGGGGGACCAAAGACAACTATCATGTCAAGTACTACTACGAACTGGAGTTCATTGGAGTCACATGTGTTCGTCGTTTGTTCATTTTACGTAATTCATGCCAAAGAAGAAAGAAGGGATAACTTTACATACCTGGAAGCTTACTTCTTGACTTTCTAACTTACTTCTTGTCTTGCAATCTACATAAGATCATTCGTAGTCTCGTAATCTACATATAAAACCATTCACTTTACTATTAGGCTTATTGTCATACGCTTATCTTAAGCCTTCAAATTAAATCTCTTAAAGTCTGTCGAAATTCGGGCAGTATCTCCCCTATTTATATCCCTAGCCCGAAATCACCATACCAACAACCAACAACAACAACAACAATACTAAAATCATCAACACCATTATCAATATCAAAATATTCCATGAAACATCCCACACAATGTTTATCAAATTTCTCAACCCATAACTTTATTATACGATCATTTAATCACTCTATCTTCGTGAATAAATCAAAAGTAATGTTAATAAGGAGAGATTCATACCTTATTCTTGTTAAAACAATAATATCTTCAATATCCACCTTGAATCCAAGCCAAAATACACCGCAAAACAATACTAGAACAATAACCATCCATCATCCGAGCCTCGATTAATACTCCACCACTTGAAAATCACTCAAAGCCCTCAATTTTAGGATATCCTCACTCCCCCATATGATTTCTGAGTTTTGGGAAATACTTAGGATGGAAAATGAAAGGTTTTGCCCCTTTTATAGGGTGACAAAGTCGGTGAAAACCGACTTAATCAGTGACCTTCGCGAACGCGAAGGACCCTCGTGAATGCGATGGTTTGGAATTTCCATGGCCATCATGAACGCAAGGCCCAGTCGCGAACACATAGGGAAATTCTGCCCAGTTCGTCAGAATTTTCATTCTTCACCCGTTCGACCTCCAATTCTTCACCTGTTCTCATACATGGTCTTAAACCCCCCATAACCACAATATAGGTGCATATAATCTCATTTATCATCTTATCCTTACATATGCTTAATACTTGTGTCATTCCTTAAACTTGGAGGTTAACTTTCTTGAT